>NW_013666246.1:203478-210647 GCF_000517525.1 Limulus polyphemus
ATGTATGCCTTAATTACTTAGGTGAACAGAGCATAATTCCAAAAATCCACTCACCAAACATTTACTTAAATTACCAACTAATGAGACAAAACATTACTTCCATGTGAAAACTTCCATTCCAGCCCCACTTTGTTCATGGGCCATTTGCCTATATACGTGTGGTAGTTTAAGTTGCCAAAACCAACTTATTTTTACGTATCCATAAACGTGGCCGGCATGGCCAGGTGGATAAAGCGCTCGACTCCCAATCTGAGGGTCGCGGGTTCGAATCCGCATCCCACCAAACATGCTCACCCTTTCAGCCGTGGGGGCGTTATAATGTGCCGGTCAATCCCACTATTCGTTGGTAAACGAGTAGCCCAAGAGTTGGCGGTGGGTGGTGATGACTAGCTGCCTTCCCTCTAGTCTTACACTGCTAAATTAGGGACGGCTAGCGCAGATAGCCCTCGTGTAGCTTTGCGCGAAATTCCAAAACAAACAAACAAACGTATCCATAAACACAAGGGTCTATACCTCTTCTATCCACATGGTCAAGCTCCTGAACACAAAATCTCCTCGATTAGCTGTAAAGTTTTAGGCTACGGACCTGCTTATTAAAGAAGGTTTAGTTATTAAATAAAACCTCTCCAGTTGGAATATCTCAGCTTCTATTCAGTTAAGCCTATTCTAACCAATTCTTATTCATTAGCTATATAGATACTTTACTAATTCATTTAGTGTGGGTATATATATTATTACCACGTTTCAATCACTTGCTTTTATTTCTCTATCGTAATACACGAGCTTTTGTTTAACTTTCAAGTGAATAATTGGAATTACAGTTGTTTTCTTTATTATAGTAATTAGCTGAATGTGTATATTCCAAAACGTCCAATAAATGTTTTGTTATCCGTCTCTTCGGTGGATGTGTTTTTCATCAATAAGTACGATCATATGATTACTGTTGAGGTTTATCACACTCTATAAGAACAATCTCGGAAGTTCAATGCTGCCCTTAAAACTTCTTCCGTCAGTCTGGAGACAAACTTCTGTGAAGAACGGAAAAATCCATCCTGGACTACACAACTTGACAAATTTTCCACAGACCATCCATTGTACGTGGACACTGTAGCTTTCAGTTCTGTTTAAAGAAGGTCTTTTGGAGCTAAGCTTGGATACTTGACTCGTGTATAGATGAATGGGCTTGTTACGATCCTACTTCGTTTCTCTATTAAAAACAGCTAATGAGATTCGAGATTTGACCGAACTTTGATTTGTGACCCTTGGCCAACTTATTGTTTCATTGTAATGAAGTTTTGGGTCGGAGGGTTCTCTTATATACCTGTAACCTTTACTTTGTGAACATGGACGTTACTCTGAGTTGGCTTGAGGTGTGGTTTCGGAGCCTGTTGGTGATTATACGCTCTGTTTTACGAGTTTTTCCGCTTCCATCAAGAATGTTACAGTTCCTTACTTCGTCATTTTGAGTCCTCATATCATTTAACAACCTCACTTCATAAGAAAGGGCTGTGACAAATTAACCTTGCTATATACTTACTCTTGGCAGCATTGTACTGTCTAATGGTACCATTGTATTAGCATTTTAAAATTATTCAAATAGAATGCAATTAATCCTCTGTATTTGGCTAATGTAGTTACTAATGGACAAAAATGACACTTTTCTGTGGGAGTGATACATAAACTGGTCAATTATTTGGTTAGATAATCAAGCAGATATACCGTTAATCTTTAAATACAATGAGGCATTTCATGAGAAAAGAGGAAAGTCAGGTAAGTGCTATGTAAATGTGATTACATTTCCTGTGAAATAAGTTAATAATCAGTTAGATAGTTTATAAGTTTACTGTCTCACTTCAACGTTATAAGACGAGCTGTTCCCTGTAGATCGTGAATACTGCTGTTATTTAAATAACATACCAAAGACATGACAATCTTCTCCCTGAAAGGGTCGATAGGGGGGTTGGTGACTTGCGCGAAAAGCTGCTTGAAGTAGTCGTAGATCAGGGGCTGATACAAAGACAAACAGGCTAGGGGGGCATCGTTTCCCATCGAACCAAGAGCCTCTTTCCTAATCAAAAACAAAACAATTCAAAATATGATATTAAATGTTATATCCCCCTACAGTGTATCAGATGTGTTAAACGTATACACAACCAACACAGCTTAGGATAGGCAAAAAGTGAAACACAGCAAGGAAAATAAAGTTTAGTTGACAACTGGAAGAAATCGTTAGAATTATCTCACCATACGTTTAAAAAAGGTTGACAAAATTAAAAAGGGCCAATAAGCAAACAGATAACGTTAGTTAACTCCAATACGAATAAGTTTAACTTTTCTACAAGAGTTGTCCAAAAACGTAAGTAAACTCGTTAGGCCATTGGCAGATCTTCTTCTACAGACACTTGACGACAGAAAAAATAAATAATACAAAGTGCAGTTGACATGAAGAACCAACAGATGTAAAGGTACAATATATTTCACAAATATTTTAAATAGGTATAAAGTATTATGTTAGTACACCTGTTTGAAGTTCAAACTACTGGTTTAGAATACAAAATAATTTTCCATGGATATATTAAAATGTTGACCAATAGGTAAAGCGACACTTGAGACAGGCAAAAATGTTGACCAACAGTTAAAGCGACACGAGAGACAGGTAAAGATGCTGACCATTAATAAAACACACGCAAGACAGGTAAAAATTCTTACCGATCATTAAAAAAAAACACGTCACATGAGATAGATTAAAATGTTGACCAATCATTGCTAAACTGTATATCTACAGTGTTTAAACAATGTCTTGTCACACAACATCCAAAAGAATCAGCGTTATCTACTGGCGAATACATATAGTGCAAGGACAAGGCCTAAAAAAGTGAGGAAAGACAGGGAAGTGTTAAACATTACATCTTATTAACTATCATTTCCAAAGAAAAGTGTAAAATATAGCACAATATCAACTCATCATTCCCTTGCCCTTAATTATGTGGTATTATACCAGTGAATAAATTATAAAAATATCGTCACGTGCTTTCAGTACACCACCCCTAAAACAATGTAAGTAAAATATTCTTTCAATTCTGAGGGGTTCAACACCTCCCGAAGAATGTAAGAAAATTTCCTTTCAATTTTGATGGGTTCACCACCTTCCAAAGAATGTAAGAAAAATATTCTTTCAATTCTGAGGGGTTCACCACCTCTGCAACAATGTAAGAAAATATCCTTTCAATTTTGATGGGTTCACCACCTTCCAAAGAATGTAAGAAATATATACCTTCAATTCTGAGGGGTTCACCACCTCTCAAAAAATTTAAGAAAAATATCCTTTCAATTCTGAGGGGTTCACCACCTCCCAAAGAATGTAGAAAAAATATCATATCAATTCTGAGGGGTTCACCACCTCTCAAACAATGTAAGAAAAATATCCTTTCAATTTTGAGGGGCTCACCACCTCTGAAACAATGTAAGAAAAATAACCTTTCAATTCTGAGGGGGTCACCACCTCTGAAACAATGTAAGAAAAATATCCTTTCAATTCTGAGGGGGTCACCACCTCTAAACCACTCTGAATAAAACATTGCCACGTGTTATTAATAGTGAGAGGGTCCACGTCCCTGTACAATAATATAAAGCATTAATCTTGCTTCTGTTTGAGTTAATAATCTACATATAAGTTCTTAAAAACAAACAAACATATTAAACCAGTAAACGTTATTAAAGAACATTTAAAATATGTATATGTTAAAAAGCAATTGTCCTGGCGGATCTAATTTTCACGTCAGATTTATCCAGAAAGTCCTGTAACTGTTCTGGACAAAGATCATTCATCCATGTAATATCCTGTACATTCTATTCAAATTACCAGTCTCGTACTGTAAAAAAGAGAGAGAGAGACAAAAAAGATAAATAGGGGTAATACTAGTATACTATAAAAGCGATTTTGAAGCATACTCTATCAGGTTCAAACTTTCTTGAATAAGCCTTTTAAGTCTTAATAAATCTTATAAGATGTAATAATTTTAAACGATTAGACAAACATTAGCATCCGATGTTTTGTCGTGAAATTAAATATAACAAACATCTGAAACGCTCCGGTTTTGTTAATTTGACCTAATAAACATTAAATCTGTTTAATTGGGGAATGTCAGCTTAAGACCATTAGGCTTAAAACAAGAGAAATGTTATGTATTAAATAACAATTTAAACAGAAAACGTAATACATTGTAACAATCTAAACAAACAACATGATACATTATAACAATTTAAACACAAAATGTGATATATTATCACAATTTAAACAAGAAAAAATTATAGCTATAACATTTTAAACAGCAAACAGAAAACGTAATACGTTTTTCGAAGTAGTGACAAGAGCTTATAATTTCACCCTTTTATTTTTCATCAAGTTAAAAGTTTTCATTGCCCTCTGCAGGATGTTTCTTAAAACTCAAATATAACGATTTATTGTGTGTTACTTTTGTTTCAAGGGACTTATACAATTCATTCAAAAACATTTACAGGAGGTCAAATCACGACAGTATCACAATCTCGAAGAAAATAGTCCGTTTTTAATCTTTTTTTCAACTCACTTGGTTTTTACCATGGGCAGAACAAGCATATTGACCGTTTCAATTGTGTAGCCAAATAGAGATAGGCGCCGATCATTGATAATACTAAGCCATCTCTGATTGGTCGTTCCGTTAGTCACGTCTTCAGTCGAAGGAGAGTTTAACAAATCAATGCTTTTTCCGGTGATGATTTTCCGATGAGCTGCATACAGTTCTTTCAAGGTAAACTGGAAATTTTCACAATTACAGATAAGTACTTTTAACTGACCTCTGCAATAATAAATAAAAAAACAGTTCTCTTTATTATGGTTTAACACTTCATTATTTATAACGAGTCTTAAGTGACAATCGTTGTACACAATATTGTCGTAACTAAGTCTGAAGAATGTGTTAAACAGTCTTAATTATCTAAGTAGATAAATCGTAACTAAGTGACTAACTGGGTGCTTCATGTGTGAACAATGTGTTAAGAAGTCGTAACTAAGTGACTAACTGGGTGCTTCATGTGTGAACAATGTGTTAAGAAGTCGTAACTAAGTGACTAACTGGGTGCTTCATGTGTGAACAATGTGTTAAGAAGTCGTAACTAAGTGGGTGCTTCATATCTGAACAGTGTGTTAATAAGTCGTAACTAAGTGGATGCTTCATAACTGAACAATGTGTTAATAAGTCGTAACTAAGTGACTAAGTGGGTGGAACAACTTTTTAGGGTCAACAAGCTACTTCCCAAAGCATGTAACCTACCAATTGTATCAGAACATGCGCCATTTGTAGCAACATTTTCTCTAAAACCTTCAGCTTTCAATATAAAGTACTGAAAGTTTTCGTAATGATTAGAAGTTACCATTTCTTTTAGCCATTCTCCCAGAGGGCGCTGTCGGGCAATTTGCAGCTTGAGTTCTTCGTCACGAATGAATGACTTTTCTTGTGTATCGATGAGCAGCATTCTCCCAGGGCGTAAACGCCCCTGTAAGAAGGTTTACATAATTATATATTAAAAACAAAAATAATTATATATATCGTTTTATTTTGTTTTAATATTGAAAAATAAAAACTTTTTTTTAAAGCTAAATATTTTAAGATGGAAGTTTTATTACAGAATATCAAATAGCCGAATCTTATTCCAAGAACTGAAAACATGAATCTTTGTCTAGAATGTAAAACATTAATCATTTAAAATCTAATTAGTTTGAATTTTCGTATAGGAATATAAGTCTGAGCTTAATAACTGTACATCAAACAAAATCATAGAGTCAGCGGATATGCTCAGCGCCACCTATGTTCAGGCAGGCAAATAACACTGAATAAGAAACCCTCTGGCTTACATTTGGGAATAAGAAAGAAGTTGAACTTTTAACACTGTAAATGGCATTATCTTATTTTCGAATCCAATACTAAATATCAATGTTATTTAAACATTTATTTATTCAATTCAGGCTTGATATTAACACTAAAATGGAAACAAGTTTATCTGATACGATATTTTGTGGAGATGAGACTTGCGCGAGATCTGAAGAACAGAAAACATACTTTGAGGATTATGTTGTCCAATGGGATGTCCAACACGCCAACTTCACTGGCCATTATGATCTTGTTATCCTTGGTTTGATAATATCGAGAAGGTCGAAGCCCGTTTCTGTCTAAAATGGCGCCGACGTAACGTCCATCAGTAAATGTCAGAAGTGCTGGTGAAAAAAGATTGTTAAATCGTTTACGCAATTAAAAAATGTTTCGTTTTAACTTTCTTCATTGAAGTAAAAGTCTCAACAAACAAAATAGGGTAGCACGTTCTAGAATAACTGTCGTAACGTAAAAGACTCGGTTAGCTCGAAACAACTGTAAGACGACTTTAACTTAACACACGACAAGTAACATTTATAATTCTGACTTAACACACAACAAGGAACCTTATAAATCTGGCTTTAACTTAACACACAACAAGGAACATTATAACCCTGGCTTTAACTTAACACTCAACAAGAAACATCATAACTCTGGCTCTAACTTAACACACAACGAGGAACATTATAACTCTGGGTCTAACTTAGCACACAACAATAAACATTATAACTCTGGCTCTAACTTAACACACAACAAGGAACATTATAACTGATTTTAACTTAACACACAACGAGGAACATTATAACCCTGGCTTTAACTTAGTACACAACAAGGAACCTTATAACTCTGGCTTTAACTTAACACGCAACAAGGAACATTATAACTCTGGCTTTCACTTAACACACAACAATAAACATTATAACTCTGGCTTTAACTTAGTACACAACAAGGAACCTTATAACTCTGGCTTTAACTTAACACGCAACAAGGAACATTATAACTCTGGCTTTCACTTAACACACAACAATAAACATTATAACTCTGGCTTTAACTTAACACACAACAAGGAACCTTATAACTCTGGCTTTAACTTAACACACAATGAGGAACCTTAT
Source organism: Limulus polyphemus (assembly GCF_000517525.1). NCBI lineage: Eukaryota > Metazoa > Arthropoda > Merostomata > Xiphosura > Limulidae > Limulus > Limulus polyphemus. Next base: position 210,503 of record NW_013666246.1, read on the forward strand.
AACTCTGGCTTTAACTTAACACACAACCAAGAAACATCATAACTCTGGCTCTAACTTAACACACAACAAGGAACATTATAACTCTGGCTTTAACTTAACACACAACCAAGAACCTTATAACTCTGGCTTTAACTTAACACACAAC
>NW_013666246.1:211184-211927 GCF_000517525.1 Limulus polyphemus
CATCCCATGGCTCCATAGCACACCCGTTCCATTGATAAAATGGTTCTTATCCTCTGACATGAGTTGGTCATTCTGCCAAGCTTCGGGCACCATGGTCATAGCAGCCTAAGAACAGAACATTTACAAGGTTGTTTTTATTTATGTAACTATTTTAACGTTGTATGTTATCTATACATTATTTTAGCTTCATTGCCATGGATAAGCCGAGTTACTCTTTAGAAATAAATCTAGTGTTGTATAATTGCTTGTATCTCGCTTATCAGTGCTATAGAAAGGAGTATAGATATGCCTATGGCAGTGCTATAGAAGGAGACATAGATGTGCCCATGGCAGTGCTATAGAGGGGGACATATATGTGCCCATGGCGGTGCTACAGAGGGGGATATATATTTTCCCAATGACAGTGCTATAGAGAGGTAAATATATGTACCCATGGCAGTGATATGGGGGACATATACGTGCCCATGGCTATGATATAAAGGGGGATATATATATTTGCCCATGGCAGTGAAAGAATCGAGCAGCGCATAAACTGATAAAGATACTTCTTGAACCAAAAATAGAAGTTGCCCCCTACTTTTATATATATTTATACAAAATATTATCTCTTCGATTTTTTTATTTCATTTTCTATAATTTCTATTGTTTCCTTTTAGCAGATTTATTTAGTTTCTATTTTATAAATTTTCGAAATGCTGAAGAATGATTTTAAGTGATGAAACAGGTCCGATTCAATTAGAATA
>NW_013666246.1:212663-222305 GCF_000517525.1 Limulus polyphemus
ACATAAGTAAATAATGTAAATATGTGCTTCAAACAATTATAAAAACCCGAAACGGTTTGGTAAAACCGCTAATCTAATGCTATGGAACTAAAACAGACATAAGTAAATAATGTAAATATGTGCTTCTAACTATCATAAAAACCCGAAACGGTTTGGTAAAACCGCTAATCTAATGCTATAGAACTAAAACAGACATAAGTAAATAATTTAAATATGTGCTTCTAACTATCATAAAAACCCGAAACGGTTTGGTAAAACCGCTAATCTAATGCTATGGAACTAAAACAGACATAAGTAAATAATGTAAATATGTGCTTCTAACTATCATAAAAACCCGAAACGGTTTGGTAAAACAGCTAATCTAATGCTATGGAGTCATCTTCAGGTACTCTGACTCTGCTGAAGAATAAAAACCTTGTCGAAACGTTCTACATTTGCTGTTATGTTAAACTTATATTAAAGTTTTTCTTCATTACCCATTCAAGCCGTCTCCAGCCATTATTCAACAGAGTCAGTACTTAAACAGGATAGTCTTCGCTATAGTCAGTGATTTAACAGGATAGTCTTTGCTATAGTCAGTAATTAAACAGAATAGTCTTCACTATAGTCAGTAATTAATCAGAATAGTCCTTAACACAGTCAGTACTTAAACAGAACAGTCTTCAACACAGTCAGTACTTAAACAGAATAGTCTTCAACACAGTCAGTAATTAAACAGAATAGTCTTCGCTATAGTCATTAATTAATCAGAATAGTCCTTAACACAGTCAGTACTTAAACAGAACAGTCTTCAACACAGTCAGTACTTAAACAGAATAGTCTTCAACACAGTCAGTAATTAAACAGAATAGTCTTCACTATAGTCAGTAATTAATCAGAATAGTCCTTAACACAGTCAGTACTTAAACAGAATAGTCTTCAACACAGTCAGTACTTAAACAGAATAGTCTTCAACACAGTCAGTATTTAAATATAATAGTCTTCAACACGGTCAGTAATTAAACAGAATAGTCTTCACTATAGCCAGTATTTAAGCAGAATAGTCTTCAACACGGTCAGTAATTAAACAGAATAGTCTTCACTATAGCCAGTATTTAAGCAGAATAGTCTTCACTATAGCCAGTAATTAATCAGATTAGTCCTTAACATAGTCAGTACTTAAACAGAATAGTCTTCAACACAGTCAGTAATTAATCAGAATAGACTATTCTGTTTAAGTACTGACTGTGTTGAAGACTTCAACACAGTCAGTATTTAAACAGAATAGTCTTCAACACAGTCAGTACTTAAACAGAATAGTCTTCAACACAGTCAGTAATTAATCAGAATAGTCTTCAACACGGTCATTATTTAAACAGAATAGTCTTCAACACAGTCAGTACTTAAACAGAACAGTCTTCAACACAGTCAGTACTTAAATAGAATAGTCTTCAACACGGTCAGTAATTAAACAGAATAGTCTTCACTATAGTCAGTAATTAAACAGAATAGTATTCAACACAGTCAGTACTTAAACAGAATAGTCTTCAACACAGTCAGTAATTAATCAGAATAGTCTTCACTATAGTCAGTAACTAAACAGAACTGCCTTCACTATAGCCAGAAATTAATCAGATTAGTCCTTAACACAGTCATTACTTTAACAGAATAGTCTTCAACACAGTCAGTACTTAAATAGAATAGTCTTCAACACAGTCAGTACTTAAACAGAATAGTCTTCAACACAGTCAGTACTTAAACAGAATAGTCCTCAACACAGTCAGTACTTAAACAGAATAGTCTTCAACACAGTCAGTAATTAATCAGAATAGTCTTCAACACGGTCAGTATTTAAACAGAATAGTCTTCAACACAGTCAGTACTTAAACAGAACAGTCTTCAACACAGTCAGTACTTAAACAGAATAGTCCTCAACACAGTCAGTACTTAAACAGAATAGTCTTCAACACAGTCAGTAATTAAACAATTCCCAACAACTCACCATCCTGTTCTATTTTCCTCTGTTATCTAGGCAGTGATTTGCTTCTTCTCTGACAACTAAATATAAGAACCAACCAGTTTCGTGGTAATGACAACCTAGGAAACTCGAGACAAGCGTACGTACGACGGTACGTGAGCTACATACATTATCCTTCAGCTACATCCAAAATACTTGAGCTACATGCAGTACATCTGAGCTACATCCATTTTTTTAGCCTTTTGTTAATAGTAACTGTAAGTAACTTACTGGGCCAACAACATAATCATCTCGACTTCAAGGGAAGAGAAGCAGGAGGTTGGGAAGTGTACAAGTTTAGGAGGTGATTGCTGTACCATAATCTGTACCCTGTGTCAGCAGTTCGACATGTTTACAAATCTATGTTTTTAGAAACTATGAAACCCAGACAATGTCCTTATTATACGTTTACATTGTACAACGCTATTTAGTCTTAAACTTTAGAAACCTGGTTTCTTTTATTACATAACTTACGTGTAAAAATATTGAACAGTTTCTTCTGGACTGTCCCTGCCTTCGGATTCAAGATAGTCCATGGGAAAGTATTCACCATGGCAACACACGGACTATAACTTTCACTATAAGAGCTGTTTGTGTTCCCAGTTATAATTTACACGACATTTTTGATTATTTTTTTCCATTTTCGTCGCTCCTACGTTTATAGTCAAAGCTTGCATCAAATGAGCCGCTATCCGTTTATTTTCAAACAAATAAAGATACTGCGGTCTTGGTTACAAAATATCTGATGAAACGTAACAGAAAAAAACTACAAAACGAAGGCATTCAAATCACGTTTCACTGGCCCGAGAAAAAGAATTTATCATGGTAATGAGAAAGCCATTATTTCAAGATGAATGAGCCAGTTGTCACCAGGTGAAAAACAAATTAATCAAACAGATTAAAGTTTGATTATTTTGAAACAAACGAATTAACTTTGTTACATTTGTTGCATTTTTAACCCTTGATGTAACATGCAAGGTGACATTTGACCTTTAAAACTCATTAATATGTAAAAAAGAATTTTATTTACTCCTAAAAAGAAATGAAATACTCAACTATTGGCTCTTCAAAGCAACGACGACAAAGGGTTTTAGAAAAGTTAATTATACTAAAACCAGAAAATGAGATGATTTTAAAGACGTAAATCCAGAACAGAGTATGGTTATATTTGAGGTTTGAATTAAACATCTTTGTATCAACAATATAATCTCTGAACCAGCCTATCAAACACTCGTATCAACAATATTAATCTCTGAACCAGCCTATCAAACACTCGTATCAACAATAAAATATCTGACCCAGCCAATCAAACACTCGTATCAACAATATAATCTCTGAACCAGCCTATCAAACACTCGTATCAACAATATAATCTCTGAACCAGCCTATCAAACACCTTATTAACGTTTTAAAATTACAGTGGTAAAATCTTGTGACCTCAGATGACACAGCGGCAAGCTTGTGGGCTTATAAATCGGGGCTCGTTCTCGGAAGGTGTACAGAGCACCTTCACTTTTAACAACAAACAACCAATCAAATCTTCTCACACGCTGTATTCCACTATCAAACCTTGAGTTGAACATACGGTTAAGAAAAGAATGACAACGTGGTTCACGCAAGTTCAATCTATCGTAATAGAACACTAGACCGAACACGTAACAAATATAACATAACGAGAACTTTACCAACGGGAACGACTAAAAATCTGTGTGAATTACCGCAGGTCACGTACTGTACGTCTATGTTTATAAACTACAACAGTTACTATACATAAAACTCAACTGTACGAGTGAAAAAATTAAGTTTTTCATCATCAAACGGAATTTCAGTCACTCGCAAGTTATTCGATTAATTAGCTTAATTTTCTTCAGATTAATTAATAAATTTCGCGAGTTAACTGGCATGTTAACGAAGATTTCTTTACGTTATTTACAGCTGTCATGAAGAATCCTAGACCAGATCCTCTAGAGTAAGAAAGAACGATATGATTTATTATAACACATTATTTTAAAATGTCCCCCAGTAGCACAGGGGTATTTTTGTAGGCTTATACCGCTAGAAATCGGGTTTCGATACCCGCGATGGATAGAGTACAGATAGCCCATTGTGTAGCTTTGTGCTTAACTACAAACAAACAAGCTTATTTAATTTTACACAAAGTTTTCGGTAAAGTACAATAATTATATAAATCGTTGATTTAATTCTGTTCATACCTCGCATAGCATTATGTGTATACGTCACTGGATATGCTTGACATGTTCTCCTTTACTTTCAATCGTAAGTTCTCAGAACTGCTCTCGATCAATAACGACTCGAATAACTTCTTGAATAACTGTGAAGTTAAAAACGTGGATAAAAGATAATAAAGGAAAATTAATACGTTTAAATCAAAACTTTTTCCAGTTTTAATTTGTTCAACGTTTCGTGGAGACGTCCTTCGTCTGGCAGTCAGCACAGAATGTATGTATGAGGCTCGAAAAGCATCGTTGAAAGGCTAAAATATATAAAGGTTCTAATTACGCACGTTTAACGTGGAGCACTGTAACAAAATATTGTTTGATAAAACAATTGTTGAGTTTTTTCAGTAAAGAACATTAAAAACATATGCAAGAAAGTGTAAAAAAAACTAATTATAGCAACTGAAATTTGGGTTTCTATATATAAACACAGAAAAAAAATTAATAAGTTTTTTACATTTTCTTGCTCATTTGAACACACTTTACGAAAAAATGTCAATAATGTATTTGTTAAACAATATTTTTAATAGTTTCGTTTTGAGTTTACTTGCTGATGAAAAGTATTGTTTTATTACAGGTTACAGTATACTTTAAAACAGGTACAACGTTTCAATCACTGGTGCGATCATTTTCAAGCACACAACTTTTAACGCTAAAGAAGGTTTTACTTTTAAATTTAGGATTTAAATACTAAAACCTTCTCTGTTGTTAAAACTTGTGTATTTGAGAATGATCGCACCAGTGATCGAAAGGTTGTACCTGTTTTAAAGTATACTTTTTGACTGTAAAAACTGTAACTTGTAATAGAATAAACAATATTTTTATTATCGCGCTCCTCGTTCAACGTGCTTAATTAGAAGCTCTATTTATTCTAATTCTTTAACGGTTCTTCCTGAGTCTACTTTTAAAGTAACACGGTCTGTACTATCTGACAAAAACTAAAAAGCGTTTTTATTCAGACGTGTGAATTTTTTCTCTATTATCTTTCACTCCCACTTTCGACTGACTTGTTTGGCAACAACTACAGGCATCTTCTACTGATTTGCTTACTTTGTAATGACAGCTACTGACCCCCTCGACCGATTTGTTCTGTGGCGACAATTAGTATATCTTTAGATGGACTTGCTCTTTGGCGTTACCTAGCACCACGTTTGAAATCTTTCGGTTATCTGTGAAAAGGCAGAATTTAAAACAATACATTCCTACTTGACACATAACCCCAAGAATAATTAATCCAATCCAGTGCTGTATTTTCTCACACATTATCACCCCTTCTTGAGTAAAACGTTTTTCGTTATTCTCAATTTTCGCGCAAAGCTACACAAAAGGCTATATGAGCAAAAAATTCGTCCTTAATTTGAACTGATAAACTAGAGGAAAGGTAGCTAATCAAAGCACCCACCGCCATTTCTTTGGCTACTCTTTTCTGAATGAACAGTGAGGTTTAACTGTCACTCTTATTGTGCACCCATTGCCCCAAAGTGCGGACGGGGTACGAACCATTAATTCTCAGATTCACAGTCCGAGGACGCTAACCATGAGTAAAAGAAACAATAAAAAAGAAATTATCAACAACGAAGTTACAGGTTCTTTCTTTGTCCTCATTTCCAAGTATTAGAAGCTTTATAACTTCATTTTGAAATCTCAGAAAATATTTGCACTCGAGAATAAAAATTTGTTTTTACTTTAGTCTAAACATTCAATACTTTGTGCTGTCCTGGTTGTTCTTTAAAAACTATAGACTTTATCGTTTTGAAATCTTTCCTTATTAAAGTCTTGCCTTAAAGGGTGTGCTCTTTCCCAGCTTGGAAAAGTATTCGTCGAAAACCTGGAGTGAACTAAAGCCAAGTAAGTTTTGAACCTACGATCTTGTAAGTCCTTGTAGTATTCCCATAGCTGTCCAGAAGTCAGCTGGCCCTAAAAAAAATAACGTCATATTTAGAAGATAACTTTAAATTTAGTGAATTTCAACTTAATTCTGAAATTTAGGCTTTCGTCCACAAAGTAAGTAAGTCACATTGTGGTTACTGGATTAATAGTTCAGATGTAGGCTTAATACTCGCTAAGCCTAATTCCTAATTTGTTATACAGTAATAATGTGGTAATTCAGCTGTTTGGAAGCTCGGTGTTTCTGAATGGAATAACAAACATAAAAAAGCTCTAAAAGCAGTTTAAAGATTAATATTTCAATGTGATACTTAGAATTTTCGTGCAAAGCTACGCGAAGGGCTATCTACGTATAGCCGTCCCTAATTCTCAATTTGAACTAATAGACTAGAAGGAAGGAAGGAAGTTAGCATCACCCACCGCCAACTCTTGAGCTACTCTTAATTGATTGTCAATGTTATAAAAAGTATCCACAGTCACAAAGTGAGAAGCGAACCATGAACCTTCGGGTTCCCATTCCAGACACGATAATCCCTGTACAATGTCTGTCTCATTATTTTAATTAAATATTACATTTTAATTTAATCGAAGAGTGAATATCTATTCGGACATACCTTGTACACTATGGTGTCCGTGGACAAGCTGCAAATGTAAAATCGGACGTCACGTGATGGTATTCTGTGTGTAGCCGATTTCCTTAGAACAAACACCTGTGGGAGAATTGAGTACTTGATAATGATTAACTTCACAAGATGTTGGTGACAATAATGAAGTAAGGCTATTTAAAAAAAAGATAATTGTCAATACGTGTATTTGTGTCGAGTTAACGTTCTGTAACAATAAGAAGATTGGTAGAGTTAACAAAACACTTTATATTTCTGTAACAACCAAAATCTAAGAATTAAAACGTAGTTAGTAACTGTGTACATGGAACGAGAGTACAAAGCAATTAAACTGAACGAAATTCATTCAAAAATCGAGAACAGTATGGTTCTTTCACTAGGACACTAGGATACAGTATAGTTCTTTCACTAGGATACAGTATGGTTATTTCACTAGGATACAGCATGGTTCTTTCACTAGGATACAGTATGGTTCTTTCACTAGAATACAGTATAGTTCTTTCACTAGGATACAGTATAGTTCTTTCACTAGGATACAGCGTGGTTCTTTCACTAGGATACAGTGTGGTTCTTTCACTAGGATACAGTATAGTTCTTTCACTAGGATACAGTTTGGTTCTGTCACTAGGATACAGTATGGTCCTTTCACTAGGATACAGTATGGTTCTTTTACTAGGACATAGTATAGTTCTTTTACTAGGATACAAGCAACTTATATAAGTACAACAAGAACATGTTGGTCCATCTTGGCCGTCCATTACACTAAACTAAACTTTAGAATAAAAATTTAAAAATTCACAGTCAGCTCTTATCGGTCAAATATTTATCAAGTCTTCCTTTAAACTTACTTAAATTAACCATATCTGACTCCTCCCAGCCAAAGTACATTAAGTACAAAAATAATGATGCATCAACACTATCAATTCCCTTTACAACCCGAAACACTTCAATCAGAGGCTCTCTACCTTTTCTTTTTTCAAGAGAAAATTTCAGAAATCTTAACCTGTCCTCAAATGATAACTTTTCCTTTCCAGATATCATCCTACTAACTACTCCTCTGAACCTTTTTCAACAATTCAATGTCCTTCCTAACGTAAGGCATCTAAGATTGAATACAATAATCCAAATGTGGCCTAACCAGTGACCTGTACAATGCTATTATAACCGCTTTAGATATGTATTCAATATTTCTGTAGATACAACCGAAAATCCTACTTGTCCTACCACAAGCAACAACACATTTCCGGGTGTGGCTTAACAGACTAATCAACCAGAACATCGAGATTATTTTTTCAATAACACTGTTAAAGTTATTCCCATCAAAATTATACATATAATTCAAATTATGGTATCCAGTATGCGTTACCTTGCATTTATTATAATTAAAAGCCAATGTGCCCTATTATTCTCCCAACTTAACAAATCATTCAAATCCTTTTGTAAAGCAGTAGAATCTTCTTCACAGCTAGCAACATCTTGATATCATCATTAAATTTATCGACCATTACTTCATCTCTGTTATCGGTGTAAATCAAAAAGATCGGGGGGGGGTCTAAGACTCAACTCTGAGGTACCCCACTTGTGACATTAATCCAATGTGACCGAACTCTGTTTAAAGCAACCTTCTTTCATCTAGTCAGTTGTCTATCTAATAAACCAATCAATTCCCCTCCACAGAAATGCCTTTTATGTAACACCTTGTCGAATGCTTTCTGAAAATCTAGGTACAACCAAATCACACCTGTACCATCATCTACATAAGAAGTAATCTTTCCAAAGAATTTCAAAATATTAATAAGGCAACATCTTCCCCCTAGTAAAACTATGCTAACTTACCAATAAAACGTTAAACTTTTGAAAATTACTATACAAATCATCTTTTATGAGACTTTCAAAACCTTTTCTCACCACTTATGTAAGACTAATATGCCTATAATTATCGGAACACTTTTTTACCATTTCCCCGGAAAAAGAAGAGATACATTAGACAACCTTAAATCTTCTGACATCTTCCCTCTATTCAATTAGCTTAAAAATCCAATCCTTAACCTCTTTCAAAACTCTTGGGAAAATATTATCTGGCTCAGGAGCTTTAGCATTCTTTAAAGTTCCCATTTTTTTTCTTAACAAGTTCAGTATTAACTTGATCATCTTGTATCTATTAACCTCTTACAAAGTATTTGAAATCATATTGATATTTAAGATTTGTATTCTATTATACGTTCACTATTAATGACTATAATTAGGAATCGCTATTTAAAGCAACAAATTCCAAACGTTCCAAGCGTATGGATAAAATATGGTGGTTTATTATTTACCACGAACAACGTAAGATTCTCATTACACCATTCAAATAAAACGAGCACTTTATGAAGCTAAAATCAGTTGAGAAACGTTCTTACATGTTGGTTTCGGATGCAAACAGGTTGACTATTGAAACGTTGTGTTGGATGTAACAAGTTAAGAAATTATAATAGGTTTTGTTTTATATTTATAGCACAACCACTATCACAGATTTTGAACTTCTATCCAGAGGGAAGGTAAACTGTCAGCAACACCCTGCCACCCACCATCCCTGTTAAGGGATTGACTGTCACTCTTATAACGTAGAAACGGCTTAAAGTACAGCGAATATTTTGTGATATCGGCTCGTTAGCTTCGAAATCCAAAGCTCTACCAGAGAGTTAACCATCGCTCCCATTCTGTTTTGTAGGTTTACATTATCGCTACACACACACACAGTTATCAGCTACTTTAACCTTCATCAGTTCAATGGTAACCATACCAATAAGTATCGATGTTATTTTAACCTTCATCAGTTCATGAGTAACTATACCAACAAATATCGGTGTTATTTTAACCTTCACAAATTCATGAGTAACTATACCAACAAATATCA
>NW_013666246.1:223248-227744 GCF_000517525.1 Limulus polyphemus
AAGAAATATGAGTGTTATTTTGACCTTCATCAGTTCATGGGTATCTATACCAACAAATATCAGTGTTACTTTAACCTTCACAAATTCATGAGTAACTATACCAACAAATATCAGTGTTACTTTAACCTTCACAAATTCACAGGTAACTATACCAACAAATATCAGTGTTATTTTAACCTTCACCAATTCATGGATACCTGTACCAAGAAATATGAGTGTTATTTTGACCTTCATCGGTTCATGAATACCTGTACCAACAAATATCAGTGTTACTTTAACCTTCACAAATTCATGGGTAACTATACCAACAAATATCAGTGTTACTTTAACCTTCACAAATTCATGGGTAACTATACCAACAAATATCAGTGTTACTTTAACCTTCACAAATTCATGGGTAACTATACCAACAAATATCAGTGTTACTTTAACCTTCACAAATTCATGGGTAACTATACCAACAAATATCAGTGTTACTTTAACCTTCACAAATTCATGGGTAACTATATAGTCATTAATCTGAAGAAATGTTCTCCCATCTGCCTTGTATACGTAATCACGGTCCCCCGGTGGTACAGCGGTAAGTCTTTGGATTTACAACGCTAGAATCAGGTGTTCGATTCCCCTCGGTGAACACAGCGGATAGCCCGATGTGGCTTTGCTGTAAGAAAACACACACACACACTTGTAATCACGCTTGCTGTTATTTTTTAGAACAATTGTTCTGAACTGAAACTGTTGTAGCCACCAGGGGCGTTTTAGTTCGGTTTAGACATGTTTTAATGTGAGTGTTTGTTCTGTTAGCTTGATATGATATTTCGCTGATGTGCCAAAACAACAGAAAATAATATCCTTTAAACTGAGAAACTCAATCGCGTATCTTAAATACGAGCAAGATTTGAAATTTTATCTTAAAACGTATATCGGTGAAATCAAATTTTAAAACAGAGAAGTATCATCCGGATTCTATGGTTAAACACTCAGTGGTAGGCTCCTAGGCTGAACACTTGGAAATTTAGGGCTCGATTCTCGTGGCGGAAACAGCGCAGATAGCCAAATGTATTACTATACGATAAACACACACTTCTGAAGTTTATTTCCATTGCTGCTAAGCCTACCCTAAGTCTTGTAGATTATATATAATACTCTTGTTCCTTCTTTATATCATACCTCAGAAATTATATCCTGTTAGAATCGCTACGTTGTCATTGGTTTGTTGCGTTGTTCGCAATTCCGTGTGCCATATTCTTACACAGCCCTGAATGCTCCAAAATCAAGGGCCCAATGATTGTTAATAAAATCAAGGGCCCAATCATTGTTAATAAAATCATTTACGAATATACACGTATTTCACTTTGTACTGCTAAAAGAAAAATAATTTTGGTACTTACAGAGGTGCATATAACGTATACAAACGTAAAATACTTACAGAGGTGTATATAACGTATACAAACGTAAGAGTACTTACAGAGGTGTATATAACGTATACAAACGTAAAAGTACTTACAGAGGTGTATATAACGTATACAAACGTAAAAGTACTTACAGAGGTGTATATAAAGTATGCAAATATAATGCAACTTACAGAGATGTATATAACGTATACAAACGTAAAGGTATTTACAGAGGTGTATATAAAGTATACAAATGTAATGCAACTTACAGAGATGTATACAAGGTACAGAAACGCAAAGATACTTACAGGTGTGTGTGTATATATATAAAGTATAAAAACGTAAAAGTTGTCACAGGTAAGTAGCAATTTATTTATTTACTATTAATATTTTACCCTAGAAATTCAAAAATAGTTGGGTGAAACATTTTCAAATACTCTTTATTTAATTTACTTTGAATTAATAAATTACTTTTAAAAGTTAACCTAATCATAGATCAGAATATGGTTGAAATAACTTCTTACTATGTATTTTCTAATTGACTGGTGGTTGTATAAATGACTGAATAGTTCACTCATTTATTAACTGATTGATTGTATAAATGACTGAATAGTTCACTCATTTACTAACTGATTGATTGTATAAATGACTGAATAGTTCACTCATTTATTGACTGGTGGTTGTATAAATGACTGAATAGTTCACTCATTTATTAACTGATTGATTGTATAAATGACTGAATAGTTCACTCATTTATTGACTGGTTGATTGTATAACCGATTGGACAGATGACTTAAGTAGAGATCTGATTGATTTGTGAACCTGTTTTGCAGCTCATAAATCAACTAAAAGATATTGAAGCTCAGTACAGTAACATATAATACTCCTTAAAAACTAGGTTATATTTATATAACCCCCGTACAAATACCATTTAACAGCTACGTCCTATTTATATAAGCTACATACAGATGATTAGTATACTGTGAAATGCACGTGTCTCATTATAGGAACACAATCATTGAAAAACACTTATTGACAAAGAAATAATATATGCGGTTTTTCGTGTATAAAACAAAGCCTAGTAAAACCTACACTATTTATAATAGAACTGATTTCATTTCCTTGGTAATAAAGCCTCTCATCGTCAAAATAAACATATTTACGTATGCTACAAATCGATCTCTGTTCCTTGAAGAAAAAAAAAGTTTCTATTTTGATAACTCTGTACAATGTAATATCGTAAAGCAAAGAGAAAAGTATATCGCGACAAGCTCATAAAATAAAATAAAAAACGAGTCGCAGTCCGACTACGTCACTAGCTGGTGGGCGGAGCTGTCACGTTGCCAACGTTACATATCACAAGTAAAGCTTGAGAAGATCTGTACATTTTGCTGCTCTCGTGGCGCCATCTATTTACTAAGTAGGTTTACAGAAAAAACCGCTAGGAGTGACACGTAAGTCCTAGATACTATCCTTAAAAACCTGAATAAACATGGTAATAAATGTTGTTTTGAAAGACGATTAACACAAAAGGTCGTTACTTCAAATAGTAATTGCATTCTTGGATTAAGGTGATTACGTTCTTTTTATGTTTGTAGCTCGTATCTGCCCTCTTTACTGACACAGAAGCCCCCAGTGGCACAGAGGAATGTTGACTTACAACGCTAGAAACAGGGCTTCGATACACGTGGTGGGCAGAGCATAGATAGCCCATTGTATAGCTTTGTGCTTAATTACAACCAACCAATTGACACAGAATATTTTCTAATTTTGCTTTTGACAGAAAATAGGATTCACTAGTCTCATATGCAGCAATTAAAACTAAAAATTCGACAGATTTCTTATGTATTAATATTTTTTTGGATAGCCACAGTGGTTGGTTTATCTTTATAACTATAATATAAGCTTAGTGACAAATAGGCCTAGTTGTAATGATACAAGTGATTTTTTAATGGTATGTTAATTAATAAACTAAATGTATCATTATTGTTTTAATAAGAAGGATATATCGTTCCAATTTTCATTAACGGTATAGAATAGTCGATGAGTTGTCGACATTTCGTGTTGTGCTTGTACACATAAAGCGACATAGTGGAAAAGAAAAACAATGGCTACACAACAGTGCGTAGTGTCAAGTCTGCGCGAGACACTACGTCATTCCAGTTGCTACATTCTCTTGGCAGGATGCCAAGTTATCCAGGAAATTGCCTTATCTGTGAAATACGACTTTTGTCTCTAAATATATTACGAACTCTCAGGCTTCGAAATATTTTTCCGACGTTTTTTTTACGATACAAGATTGTAAAGAATAATTATCTTCGGGCATTACAAATAAATCGTTGAATTGTAATTTTAATCAAGTGATAGTCCTATTATTTATCGACGTATCTGTTTATGTACTATGCCTAAAACAAAATACACAAATGATTGAAATACATATACGTCTCCGTATTTGTGAGTTCAACTGCATATAATTTGTTCGACATTAACGTAACAGTAGGAAATGGAATCGGGATCATTATTTTATTTTCCAAATCAGAATTTCGCGCCAAGTTATACAAGGGCTATGTGCACATAGCCGCCCATAATTCTGGACATCCATTATTCTGATCGAATGATGGAGTTGAACGCACCCACAGCCCCAAAGAGTGTATTTTTTTCAGCAACGGGTTATGAACCATGAATCCACAGATATTTCTTTTCTAAACAAAAAGATTGAAATCGGGAAATAATCGTTATTTCATAACACTATCATTTGAAGTGCAACTTAACTGAATTTTCAGAATGTAGAATGGTGTTACGTCTACTGAACAATCACAACACACATTAGTGTGACGTACACGGTAAAAATTTTATATTTCTACGTATCTGCTTGTTTGTTAATTTCCGGTAGAAATTCTTTCCGAGGAACTTCAGCGATACAAGTCCTTTCTTGATTGAACCAGTTTATTCTTTTTCGATACAAACTTTTAGTACACAGTAATTCCACAGTCAGTACGTTTCTCGTCACTTTAAAATTAACAACTTTTATAATACACGCTGTAAATCACAGCGATTCACAATATTGATAAATTTGCTCTCTCCGAGTGCAAGACACACACT
>NW_013666246.1:228692-246289 GCF_000517525.1 Limulus polyphemus
CTCGCTGCCTTTTCTCTGCCAGGCTTATATACTAACGAGGAGGCATCTCCAAAAATCTCGGAGTTCTCCGGTAATTCGAGAATTTCATCACGTGCACCAGCGTCATGTGATTTTCCGCTGTCGTAACAATATTAATAGAATTTCGAAAACAGTATTATTTATATCATGATGTTCACAGACTCATTACCTGAAAGAATTCGTGTTAAGACAAACCTACTCAGATTGTATGCTGTCTTCTTGGAGTTTTTTCAACGGATGTAATATCAGAGTTTTAGAATATTAGGACGAAAATGTCAATTTCCCGAGGGAAAGTTACAAACTTCCTGTGCACGCGGAGAAAGAGATTAAGAGTGAAGCATTGGTTCAGCTTTTTATATCTTGAGGGATTATTCTGTGAAGTGCAAAAGACGTTGGTTTGGAGTATTTATGGGAGCGTTCGAGAAAAAAGGGTTAGAATCAGAATACGGCTATGAACTTCAGATGAGACTCCAAAACTGACCAATTTAAGGTTTAGTTTCATTATGAGAACTCTATAATTTATATATGAACAGCTTAAGCTACATAAATCAAGGTTAAAGGTCAAACATTTCTCCATTTTGTTGATAGTTACTGGTAGACACCTAACTACCTGAGTTTCTGGGGGGTCAGTGAAGATAAGTCAAGGTTAAAGGTCAAACATTTCTCCATTTTGTTGGACTTACACACCAAGTTACTGGTAGATACCTAACTACCTGAGTTTCTGGGGGGTCAGTGAAGATAAGTCAAGGTTAAAGGTCAAACATTTCTCCATTTTGTTGGTAGTTACTGGTAGATAAGTCAAGGTTAAGAGTAAGATTTTATGTTATCGTGTTAACAGAAATTTATTTTTATTTTAACACTGAAGGTCAACTGAAACAATGAGTTTCTAACCTGCAACTAGACCTAGTTTAACTTCCAGTAATATTTTAAACTCTTGAATTGATGTTATTCAAACAATATACATTTGTACTGACCATATGGTAAATAGTTTAAAATATTCGATCTTATTCCATATAAATACATTCATAGAGTTAAATTGACAGAAAGTTAGTTAGGAATCCCCGTGTGGAACAGTGTGAACCGTTAAAAGTTAGGGTTCGATTTCCCGCGGTGGACACAGTAGATAGTACAATGTGGCTTTTCTCTAAAACAAACAAAAATTATTTAAGATGACCACGTGTCAGAGGATAAATTGATAGAAATATATATATAAGATGATCATACGTCCAAGGTTAAACTGGCAGAACTTTTCTTGCGATGATCACATGACAAGGTTCAAATTGACAAAGTACTTTCGTAAATGTTTCTACTTTACATATTTCAGAATTCGATAACATAGAATAAGTTGACCTTTCTATTCTTTACACTTTGTAGTAATTGTCATTAACTTCTGATAAAAGCAAGCTACCTAAATGTATCAAAACTAAAAATTAAATCCATGGAAGTAAGTTATCAAACCATTCTATCTAGGGTTAAGAAACATAATAAAACAACAACTTATAATGATGAGAATGCATTGACTTATCAGTTGGTACCCTTTCTGTTAGCAACATTTTCGGCCATAATCCCATTAATTGTAATAACAGAACAGCGATTGTTGATTTGAGTTTCACTTATTGTAAAACACGAAACGGCATTTGAAAATACGTTTAGCTTATTGTAAGTGATGCTGATTGGTTAACTTAATGACCAACCTCTCTTTTGAAACGGTCTTCACTGAGACCCGGTCCAATCACAAAGGCTTGTTTCATAAGCGGTTCTGTAGACAGCGCCACCTCTCCTAAAATCCCATTATTCACTGGAACATCCCTCCAACAAAGGACCTATAAAATATAAAATTATTTTTTTAACATATAATTATTTTCAAATTAAAATTTACAGGATACTTCAAAAACCTCCCTCCTATACGAAGATGGTATAAGCCTAAAAACATATATTAAAATATTTAAATATATTTAGATATTCTTTAAATTTTTAAAGAAACAAAATATTTGTACTACTGACGTCATTTATTTACCTGAAGATTATATTCGGAAGCCAGCTTTTGGAATTCTGTTTGAACCTTATCAACGGAGCTCGAATCAAGAAATAAAATCCCGGTAGCATACTGACCACGAGGTGGCAGTTCGATCTGTTGTTCTTCTCTAAAAACAAAAAACAAAAAACAAATTGAATACGTATTCTATCTCTTCTGCAAAACTTTCTGGCATTAATCAAACTTCTAAATATCAATAAGAAATTGCAGTATTACTGTGGATGTTTTAATGTTCTCATCATAAAAACGAGAATATTAAGAATCAAGTTAATTAGTTTCTTATTCACTAGGCAAATATTTGGCTGTATTAATAATAAATGTGAAGTCCAATAGATGGGGTTACTGTATGAGTAAAATACATTTCAGAACACTATACATTCTGCTGTATTTTAAAATCATGTACAAATGGTGTAATTTTAACTTTGGGCTCGTGTCTCAGCCCTCCCCCTCTTGGGGACTAACAACGCCAAATAAAGGAAATTCAATTCCGGCGGTACACACGACATAAATTGTCCACGAACAGCCTCGCGCTTAACAACTAACAAACAAAGTGTAGCCTCCCAAAAAACTTTCTGTTAAACGTCAATTTTCTTCACAATTGAAGTACACAATATTTCCTACGACATTTGAAAGAGGGGGGGGGGGTATTTTTGTGGTTTCCTATACGGTTGTTATTTAAAACGACTTTACTTCATCACTATGTATTAAAAACCCGGTTTTAACAAAACGAAACGAATTTTCGTGTTTCCCCACAAACAAAACCAGGTGGAGATTTTACGAACTTTTCTAAGTTTAGAAGGCAGGCAGAGGGGAGAAAGTTTGGTTTGTTTGTTTTAGCAAATTACACCGTAAATTATCTGCATTCTATCCACCATGGGGAATCGAAACCCAAGAATTTAGCATTGTAAATCCGTAAACATACCACTGACCCAGGGAGACGGGAGAGAGAGAGAAATAATAATAAAAAAAAGATGTCCCAAAGAACATAAGAAAGAAAATCACCTAATAATTTTGTTTGTTTTGTTGTTAAGCGCAAACCTACACATGTAATGGGCTATCTATGCTATGCCCACTGCAGGGATCAAGCCTCATATTTAGTATAATCCTTAAAGCTTACTACCGAGCCAGCGGAAGGCTGATGATCTTATAAACAGTAGAAAAATGAGAAAATTAGGTCAGAAAATTCTGAAAAAATGAACATTCAAAATTTTGTCAAACATCTTGATGGTAGTATGAACGAAATCAAAGGAGGGGAAAAGTAATAGTGTATATATAAGATATATTTTTACAGGCCTAGCCTAGCCTTGTGGTTAGGGCGCTCGAAATCTGTGAGTCGCGGAGTCAAAGCCCGTCAATGAACATGTTCGTCCTTTCGACTGTAGGGGGCTGGTAAAAAGTAGTCCAAGAGTTGGTGATGTTGACTAGCCGTCCTTCTAGTCTATCACTTTAGACGTAGGGACGGCTAGCCCTCGATTAGCTTTGCGCGAAGTTTGACAAAAAAACTATAAATGTACAAAAACTAGGTCATTACGAACAACAAAGATAGACAGAGACTTATTTATATCCAAATTACGTCATCAGTATAAAGAGTTATTTTCTGTTCAGAACTCCACACGCCTTTGTAAGATTCTAAATTAAGAACATATGTAACCAAGTGTATTATTTGGAGCCATCTAGCGGGAATGTTAGAAATTGTTACACTGTGTTCGGTTATTACGTTTAATAATAATAAAACTCTCTCTTAATATTAAGAGTATAAACTTCAGATGGCTTGATTTTCTGTAAGTTTAGCATGTAAATAAATGAATTAAGTAGTCACGTGACCAATGGCTTTGGAATATGTGATTTGCACATATAGAGTGGACTGACGACTGTCTCGGAATAAAGTTTTAAGCTAAGTTACTCATTTGTGTGTTTTAATAACACGCTTAAAGTTAAGTAGTCTTGGAGCACGGAATAAAATATGTATCAAAAAAATATTATGTGTATTAGCCGCAAGGCAGCGCTTTTAATTGAAACTAAACCTTGCACGATGTTAAGACTAACATCTACGAAGTCTATAGAGAAAAAGTTTGTGTATTAGCCGCAAGGTGGCGCTTTTAATTGAAAGTAAACCATGCACGATGTTAAGACTAACATCTACGAAGTCTATAGAGAAAAAGTTTGAATTCTTTGTGGAAGGATTTTACGTAATTTCATAACTCCATGATTCTGTAGTTTTATAACAATTGTTAAGGCTTAACGCAACATTGTGCTGTCAACAAACCTCTTTGATAATAAAGGTATTCTAATTGTAGGCATGTGTACGAAATATGTTTTTATCATGCGTTTGCGTTATAATTGAAACGTGGACCTGGATGTATTGTACAGAAATCAAAGAATGCCTTAATAGTATGTTACTAGAATGGAGATTTAACATGATAATCAGAATGGAAAATAAGATACATGTAAACTCCAATCTGCGCATCCAAATAGACGTTCAGCATCATTCAGAAATATTCATTTATTATTGTTGATTTTAGATCTAGACTCTTCGTGATCCTCCAGTCTAAAGAGAGATTCAATATAATTCAGCGATGCTCATCTATTGTTGTTGAAGGAGTACAGAAAATACAAAATGAAACGAGACTGACCATCTCACTATTTTCGCTACAAATATTCTTATCGGTTTATTTCGATGCAATGTTTCATGCAATTACCTGATTTCTCTTGAATCTCTTTACGGACGCCAACACATGGCGTCAGAATAGAGTGTACAACCATTAAAAATGTCAGAAATCAAGCTTCTAAAAAAAAGTGCTTTTAAAGACGATTATTTGAACGAGTCCTTCAAGGAGCTTTTCATTTCAAACATTGACGTGCACCGTTCACTTGTAGAGTTATCAAAAATATGAACCATTATATGTTCATAAACCATTAGAGGGCAGCACTTGTAGAGTTATAAAAAATATGGACCATTATATCATCATAGACCATTAGAGGGCAGCACTTGTAGAGTTATCAAACATATGGACCATTATATGTTCATACACCCATGTTCACATTTTTCTGAGGATATCAGAAACTGGAACCTTTAAACCCTAAAACTATGGCTTTTTAACCTAATTCTAAAAGTTGATAATAAGAAATGTAACTATATATTAATTGAGTTGTGGCCTTAATCTATTAACCACAAGTTATAATCAAAACTTTTCTCATCACTCCTCCCCACATGATTCAAGAACTACGTCATTGCCACGTCACAGGGCTGCGTAAAATTTTTACTCTCGAAAGTCAAGTTTGCACGTTCTCTTATGCGTAGTGAAGCCACCTAATGGTTGATTTAATAAACTTAGAATTACTTCCAGGATATTTTCAACAGCGATATTTTTTATCTTGGAACTTATAATCTCGAGTCAAGTTTAAGGATACCTCTGAAATCAATAAAATAGGTAGTTAATTTGCCCAATATGATGGAAAGTCATGTGTATTGACCAAATAAATAATGTAGTTAGATTCTTAAAATCCTAGATCAGACTTCCAGAAGACCTTTTCTGCCCTCTAATGGTTTATGAACATATAATGGCCCATATATTTTGATAACTCTACAAGTGCTGCCCTCTAATGGTTTATGAACATATAATGGTTCATATTTTTGATAACTCTACAAGTGCTGCCCTCTAATGGTTTATGAACATATAATGGTCCATATTTTTGATAACTCTACAAGTGCTGCCCTCTAATGGTTTATGAACATATAATGGTCCATATTTTTGATAATCTACAAGTGCTGCCCTCTAATGGCGCATGAACATATAAAAGTCTGTATTTTTGATAACTATACAAGTGCTGCCCTCTGACTTTTAGATGATTCAGTTCCTTCTCTATTAGATAAAAATGATATGTGTTTAGTTTGGTTTTGACCTGTTAAGAACGGCGTGTATTCATGTCACACTTAACAATCTTCAGCTATGGTGGTCAAGCAAAAGGTAAAGTAAGCTAACACTTATCGAGCTTAAAAGGAACATACGACCGATGTTTTCTTAACGTAAGCAGATGAGAATTGTGATACGTTCTATCTGGATATGTCACCAGTCAACAGTAGCTTACCCCAGGTAGACATAAAAATAAACAACAAGTTTCTGGCAAGACTCAATCTCAAGACCTTTTGACTAGGAGTCATTACCCACAAGGCCACTCTGCTATTGTCGTTAAATAAAAAACAAAAGACTCTCTAGTTCATCATTCACGAATACATTCCCTAAATAATTAACTTTGGATATCTTAAACCATGCTTTCTTTAGTATGTTGGACCTCTGGGTTATTTACGTAGTTCTCTTATTTTGACTGACATCTTAGGTTTAAGGTTACAAACTACACAGAACCAACTTGTTCTTCTCTCTCTTACAAGAGTACTTTACGATAGAAAGAATGAGGAATCGCTGCCAAAACTCCAGCCCCGTCGCCGGTGCTATTGTCACAAGCACAAGCTCCACGGTGTTCCATTCTTCGTAACATGGTCTCGGCATCTCGAATCAGCTACCAAAAAAAAAAGAGATTTCCATCAAACACTGTCACCTACTATGTTTTAACAGAACAAACTTAGAAGAGGTTGAGAAAAGAAACACATGAAAGGAGATGGAGAAAGAGCCCTAATAATTTACAAGTACAAAAAATAACCCTCTATTTTAATCACTTTTTTTTAAATCTCTTTACTATAAACTATTCGTCAAATGGTGATTTCACTGTAACTTCTAGCCTTCTCAACTCACCCAGTTATTCATTAATAGACATATTTCTACTTGATTAACATTAAAAACAGTCGCACATACTCTAAAAGAAAGACTCTCGGTGTTCAGCTTGAATCCCGGGTTCGATCCCTGTGATGTACACATCCCATTGTGTAGCTCTTCGCTTTATAGAAAGCCGAAATGAATGGACTTTAATGACTAGGCTAATACCTGTTGGACTTTTATTTAGGCCCGTTTCTTTAGAATTTTCTCGCAAAGACACACCAAAGATACCTGTCCTTAGCCGTTCCTAATTTTGACCTGATGAGACTAGATGGAAGGCAGCTTGTCAATAGCAGCCACCACCAATTGTTGAACTATTGTAATAGAGTAGTGGTATCTTTCTTATGGAGCATCCTGTACCGTTTGTGCGGCATTGAAACACAGAACGGACACGCTAACCACTGGGCTACGCCCGGCCCAATATCTGGCGCGTGACATGTCAGACTGAGTCGATTTATAAACGTGAACGTGACTTAATGATTAACGTTCTTGATGAACTGAGGTCCATGGTTCGCGTCCCGTTGCCAAGATATCGCACACTACACTCCGAGGCTGTGGGTGCGTTATAAGAGTAATGGTTAAATCCCATTAACGAATAGAAGCTCGGTAGTTGGTGTTTCCCTTGACTAGGTGTATTTCTCTAATCTATCAGCTACAAAATTAAGAGTCGGCCCAGCGTATATGGCCCTTGAGTAATATCCAAAACAGACACATAATATGCCAGAAGGTGGCGCTTTCTTCTATAACGAATATAAACGGTAGAAATTTGACAACGTAAACAAAAATGAGAAATACGAGCTTTGGGGAATTCTTATTTTTAAATAAATACAAATATTTGATTACTAGTTTTATAAAAATAACTTTTTTTTTTGTGAAAGTCTCCGTCGGTAGTATTTGAGAAATCCTAATCTCTAGATCGAATAGTAACATGATAAATACGAATGGCTACATATAAAACAGTGGATCCCATTAGAGCGTTTTATGTCTAACTATTATGATTTTATTGTTGGAAGCTTGTAGATCCAAGTTGTTGTTGCTAGGTTACATCATTGCTTCCCGTCAAAGCGGAGTTGATTTACTGCGCTGTAACAAAGGGATACAGAAAGAACAAAAAATAGTAAAACAAAAATATATGTCGTTATTCTTGGTGTTAAGATGTGTCTAGACGGAGACGCCATGATCTGCTGTTCTTTCTCGTCACTTATGTTTCAAGCTATGTTTGTTTTCATGCTCTTTCCAATCACGTGTAGTAGAGAGAGGCGTACCTCATGATATAACCTCCGAGACGTTAATCATTACCCGAGACGCTGAAACAAACAAACAAACTAAAATTGTTTAATGTTTAGTTGATTATCTTAGTTCCAGGATCTCAACATACTCAAGTCAATAAACGTAGTGTTCTGTTCGTTACCCGAAGGTTCGTCGAGTAGTTTCGAGGTAAATGAGATTCGAGATTGTGCAGGTTATGATATATACAACACAAATCTTGTTATATATAGAGAAACGTGTAGCAAAAACTTGAACTTAACAAGGAAGAAGGCTAGAATCAAATGTTTATTGATCTATTTTAATTATCCTTGTTTACGGAAAATTAAACTATTTCAACGGTGTACACGTAAATTGTCTATGACGATTGTCATGACATCGACATATTTTTAGTAAAATACAACCCATCGTTGTCCAGTAGATTAGGACATTATACTTTGTGATTAAATAAAGTACAAAACAGTCGACTAATATACAATAATGACATTATTACTAAGTGAAGTACAAAGTAACTGACCAATACATAAGAATAACATTATTACTAAGTGAAGGACAAAGTAACTGACCAATACATAAGAATAATGTTATTACTAAGTTAAGTACAAAGTAACTGACCAATACATAAGAATAACATTATTACTAAGTGAAGTACAAAGTAACTGACCAATACATAAGAATAACATTATTACTAAGTTAAGCACAAAGTAACTGACCAATGCATAAGAATAACATTATTACTAAGTTAAGTACAAAGTAACTGACCAATACATAAGAATAACATTATTACTAAGTTAAGTACAAAGTAACTGACCAATACATAAATATAACATTATTACTAAGTCAAGTACAAAGTAACTCTACATTAATGTGCTATGTACTTTTAGAAAAGTTTAATTCTTTTTTCAATCATTATTTACAGTTTATGTTATGATAATCCTTACTGAACGGTTTTTTCTGTTATTTAGCGCAATTATTAGTGTTAAATATGGGTTTTTAATCACTCAAAAGAGGACGCCACCATAAAATTTATATTATTATATGTGTGTGTGATAAATAATTTTCCTAAAATATTCTGTGTTGCAAAAAACCTTTATCTACCAATCTATACTACTCACTTCTCAAAGGTTCAGTTTTAATTACAGTATTTGGGATTATTGACCATTCTATTTGAGTAGTTTTGATGAGTTGAAATCCAATGATAAGATTCTATTATGTACATTAATTTGAATCACGTGATTTTCGTAACATGTGTTTCTTACTTAAATGATTAAATATCAAGGAGCCGTGGTTCCATAAAACTACTTCTTAACATATGTTCGCGAGCCTAAATGTGCATACTTGTGAAGCCG
The DNA here is from genome assembly GCF_000517525.1 of Limulus polyphemus. NCBI lineage: Eukaryota > Metazoa > Arthropoda > Merostomata > Xiphosura > Limulidae > Limulus > Limulus polyphemus. The sequence continues at coordinate 238,133 of NW_013666246.1, forward strand.
ATTACCTTATATTTTAAATAATCGGGCTCAAAAATCTAATTAGTTTTATTCCATCGCAATCCAATTTTCTGAATACTTTTTGGTTGTTTTCCTATTCCGACTACAACATCAATCACGTGATTTCGCCTCCATTCATCACAGAACCCTCTAGCGGGCAGTAGTTTATTAAAAAATCTTTTTTTTAAAGTAAGTGATACTTCGAGAGTACAGCAAAAAATATTCTAAAATAATTAAAAAATTATTATTGTAAGTTATTATAAATAAAAATAACTTCACGTTGATAATGCTCTTCGGAGGTTCCTTACAAACATTATCATTTTGTGAACAAAAAATACTTTGCCATATCATTTTTCATAGTATATAGTGGAATATGTTAAGGCTGTATATACTTAATAAGGGCTGGCATGGCCACGTGGTTAGGGCGCTTCGAATCACACCAAACATGCTCGCCCTTTCAGCCGTGGGGGCGTTATAAGTGACGCTCAATCCCACTATTCGTTGGTAAAAGAGTAGTCTAAGAGTTGGCGGTGGGTGGTGATGACTAGCTGCCTTCCCTCTAGTCTTACACTGCTAGATTAGGGACGGCTAGCGCAGATTGAGCATCATCTATACTAACGATGAAACCAGCCCCACAAGCTTCTTTTTCGTACCATGGATCACAGAGTCCTCTAGCGGGCGTTAGTCTACTACGCCAGCCTTCTGTCACAGTATTAAAAATTTACGGAAGCGATAAATATAAAAAAAAAATATCAAACAACATACCTGATGAGACTGAACGCCATCTATACTAACGATGAAACCAACCCCACAAGCTTCTTTTTCGTACCATGGATCATAGAGCCCTCTAGCGGGCGGCAATCCATTACGCCAACTGTCTGTCATGGCTGAGTGATCGATCGAAAATAAATGAAGGTTCCTCTTTTGTGAGCTGAAGAAACAAATAACATAAGAACAAGATTATTCCAAACCTTTGAAACTGGTTAAACTACAAATAAAGATGGCGCTACACACAACTGATAGGAAATTTGGGTGAATTATTAGATTGTCTGATTTTATATGTTTATTTAATATGAAAACATATTCATATGAACAGTGTTGGCACATGAAATGAAAATAATTTAATTTCTGTAGTACGTAAATGTTTTCAATATGAGTATAATGAACCTGCTAAATTCTAAAGACTACAGATATATATTTTATAAAGGCGAATGAACATTTTACGTCGATATTCAAACCTTTTATAGAATGATCTAGAGAATAAGGAAAAATAAATCAGGGAGAAGTGAAGGTTTGTGTTTATGTGCAGGAAATGAGACAAGAATAAAATAAGGTTTGGTGTTTAACTTCATAGCTGTCTATCTATCTAACTGGTGTCTGCCTATTTGTCTGTCCATCCGAAGAACGATCTTATGGAAGTAATCAAATTCGTAAAAGAAAAAAATTGTCACGTCTGATGGCAATAAGATTGGATTTTTGGCTCGGTTTACCATTTACAAAAATCGATATTCTGACACACTGCAGGCAGCTATAATGTTGTAGAAAGTCTTATTATATAAATATGGCGTCTTAAGAATATCCCCACGGAAAATGTATGTGTATAAAAGACTGAAGATCAGAGAATATGGGCGAAACATTATCAATAAGTGTGTGGAATACGTAAATACTAAACTATTTATCTTAAGCAATACATATTACAAGTCACTATCATGCAACCAAATTCGACAATAACCACAATAATAATAGTAATATCGAAATAAGACATTGAGGTAACGTTATTCAAGAATGAAAAACTTGCCAAATATCAACTAATGTAGGTAAGTAGAGATTTACTACGTTATTTCATACCCGACAATAGAATGTTAGTGAACATTCAAAAATGTAAGATTATTATTAGTTGACGTTAAACAATATACAATAACAGATAGCTGGTGAACATCCAAAAATGTAAGATTATTATTAGGTGACGTTAAACAATATACAATAACAGATATTGAAAATGTAAGATTATCCATATCCAAAAATGTAAGATTATTATTAGTTGACGTTAAACAATATACAATAACAGATAGCTGGTGAACATCCAAAAATGTAAAATTATTATTAGTTTACATTCAACAATACACAATAATAGTTGATGAACATCCAAAAATTTAGGGTTATTATTAGTTTACATTCAACAATACACAATAATAGTTGATGAACATCCAAAAATTTAGGGTTATTATTAGTTTACATTCAACAATATACAATAATAGTTGTTGAACATCCAAAAATGTAAAATTATTGTTGTTTAATTATTATTAGTATATATCAAACAATGATAGATCGAGAGTGAGTATCAAAATGCATTCATAAGGTATCACTTTACAACCAACAATATTTTTTGTCAGTTAACGTTGTTAGAATAGTCAGTTAGTATACCATGATGATAGAATATAATGTTAGTTCTTAGTTAACGTCGTTAGAATAGTCATTTAGTATACCATGATGATAGAATATAATGTTAGTTCGTAGTTAACGTTGTTAGAATAGTCATTTAGTATACCATGATGATAGAATATAATGTTAGTTCGTAGTTAACGTTGTTAGAATAGTCATTTAGTATATCATGATGATAGAATATAATGTTAGTTCGTAGTTAACGTTGTTAGAATAGTCAGTTAGTATACCATGGTGATAGAATATAATGTTAGTTCGTAGTTAACGTTATTAGAATAGTCAGTTAGTATACCATGATGATAAAATATAATGTTAGTTCGTAGTTAACGTTGTTAGAATAGTCAGTTAGTATATCATGATGATAGAATATAATGTTAGTTCGTAGTTAACGTTGTTAGAATAGTCAGTTAGCATACCATGATGATAGAATATAATGTTAGTTCTTAGTTAACGTTGTTAGAATATAATTTCCGTTTGTATACAACGTTGTTAGAATATAATGTCAGTTTGTATACAACGTTGTTAGAATATAATTTCGGTTTGTATACAACGTTGTTAGAATATAATGTCAGTTTGTATACAACGTTGTTAGAATATAATTTCAGTTTGTATACAACGTTGTTAGAATATAATTTCAGTTTGTATACAACGTTGTTAGAATATAATTTCAGTTTGTATACAACGTTGTTAGAATATAATGTCGGTTTGTATACAACGTTGTTAGAATATAATGTCAGTTTGTATACAACGTTGTTAGAATATAATTTCAGTTTGTATACAACGTTGTTAGAATATAATTTCCGTTTGTATACAACGTTGTTAGAATATAATTTCGGTTTGTATACAACGTCGTTAGAATATAATGTGAATTTGTATTTGTCGTGAAGAAGAGAAAAGCCAGAGAAGATGGGGTTCGAACCTGTGCTGATGTTTTAACTACTGAACTAATCTGTCTTGACTTGCATTCTTTCAATCTCAGCATCCACACTATTGATTACAAAGGCTGGAATGTGACAGAAATGTTGAGCTTATAGTACTCAGAACCATTTCTTTTATACGTCTCTTTACAGTACTACTGGATAGGATGAGATTATCTTGAATAACTTATCATACAAAAATACTTATTGAGAAACAAACATATTTTTATATGGTATTAGTGTTAGCCATATTGCGTCCTAGTTTTAATGCAGGAATTAAACGAGTTCTCCGTATAACTTCCAAAAATACTCGTGCAAAACAATAAACCCTGTTTTCATTAGAGAGAATAAATAAATTTGAAACTGTTTTTGTTTGTTAGTAAGCAAAAGTTGCACGAGAGGCTCTCTTTGATCTGCTCCCCGCGGGTACTGAAACCTGAGTTTTAGCGTTGTAAGCCTAAAGACCTACCATTGCACCACCGAGGATCAATTTTTTTGTAAGCCTGAGCTTCATGCTGTTCAACCTACCCTTGTTTATTGTACATCTTCTTGTAGTTTTCCTGTTGTTACTCTTGTAACAATGATTAGAATTTTAATCAAACAAGTTGAACACTCTGGCTTTAATACAGCAGTGTGAAACAAAATAACTTTAACCGAAGACGATTGAGTAGCAATTAACAACTAACGGAAATTTAACTAAATTATTGCAGAATAACTGTAAAGACTAATTATCAGAGTGAAAGCGAAACGTGCATCATGATAATTTATATTCAAGTACTAGAAATTAAATTATGATAATTTTTTATGTAGTTACGTCATTGAATATATAATGATCTAAGAAAATATTCCAATTCTTAACACTGGGTTTTTGGATCTAAGAAAATATTTCAATTCTTAACACTGGGTTTTGTGATCTAACAAAATATTTCAATTCTTAACACTGGGTATTGTGTGTGTGTATGTACTTGGTTCGATGTTACGTAAACTTTTCAAACTTATCGTCTTGATTACGAGACAGACTGGGGATTGGTAGATCCTAGGTTCGAGCCGCGATATGCTGTTGAAAATGTTCCGTACTTTCAATCCCTCTATTTGGTTAAGAGTAGCCGTTAGGCGGTTGGTTTGCTAATTGTTGCCATTCCTATGGTCAGCAATTCTAAATTGGAGATAGCTGAATCCCTTGGGTTCCATGCCCTAGCCGTTTTGCCAGAACCAAGACCACACCCATAATGTCCGCTTTTCCACATGGTTAATTTCAAATAAAAATCAAAACGTCAATAAAAATTAGAAGGAACCTGATACTATAATGTTTAAAGTAAAAACAAAATAACAACAACACTGAATATAGACCATAATCAGAGAAAACTTAACTTACAGCAAAATACTCCAAAAAAAATGATATATTTACAACTCCTAAATCAGTTGAGATACACACAAAGACACTGCTTTTAGTCAGTACAGACGAAATGAATATAAGCATATATTGAATAATCTCATATGCCGACTGAAGTTGGCCAACAGGAAAATCCCCAGTGCACAAGTACAGCTCTGTTCGATAAGGCATCATGCACTACTACTATATAATTGCTGTAGTTAAGGGCTTACCCTTAAGAGGTTTAAAAACCATAAAATGCTTCTGTGTATTCTTAAGCGGCTAGTTGATTCTTTAAATTTGGACAGCACATCGATAAATGAAATATTCGGAGAAACATTTACCGTTTTCAACGCTCAGTGACGTCACGTATTTATAAGATATAAGAAATATTCGGAGAAACATTTACCGTTTTCAACGCTCAGTGACGTCACGTATTTATAAGATATAATTTGGTTTGATTTCTTTGGCATTTCACTCAAACTTATAATTGAAGATAAGCAATTTGTACGTATTCTTTCTTTATAATGTTTTCTCTTAACAATATTGCACGTTTTATTGCACATTATGTTATATTTTTACCCCTTAAATCTGCGTTCTTTCAGAACTATTGGTTGTATCGAAGACTCCTCTCTAAACAGTCATGTTTTTCGTTTGTGTTTTTTTTTGTATTTAGAATATTACGAATTCAATTATGGGGCTTTAACGGTGATGAAGGAATTTGAAAAAATCCGAAAAGTCCATAATTAAAGATGTTTCTTTCTATTAGCATGTTTTAATATTCATTTTAAAACTTTGTTTTCCATTTGAGAAATGAGTTCATTATCTGTATATATATATGATCAGGTATGCATGTTTGTACACCGAGTGATAAAGCGTCTCGTTATTCAGTAATCAGCTAAAAGACATAGAAAAAAAATGTTTAAGGTGTTTGTAATTGTGCACACCATATGGAAGTAACGAGAAGCCTAAAGGTGTTGTTTAAGATATGTAAAATTGTATTGTTTAAGGTATGTAAAACTGTATTGTTTAATGTATCTAAAACTCTATTGTTTAAGGTATGTAAAACTGTATTGTTTAATTTATGTAAAACTGTATTGTTTAATGTATCTAAAACTATTGTATAAGGTGTGTAAAACTGTATTTTTTGAGATATGTAAAATTGTATTGTTTAAGGTATGTAAAACTGTATTGTTTAATTTATGTAAAACTGTATTGTTTAATGTATCTAAAACTCTATTGTATAAGGTATGTAAAACTGTATTTTTTGAGATATGTAAAATTGTATTGTTTAAGGTATGTAAAACTGTATTGTTTAATTTATGTAAAACTGTATTGTTTAATGTATTTATAACTCTATTGTTTAAGGTATATAAAACTGTATTTTTTGAGATATGTAAAACTGTATTGTTTAATGTATGTTAAACTGTATTGCTTAATGTATGTAAAACTGTATTGTTTAGTTGTGTAAAACTGTATTGTTTAATGCATGTAAAACTGTATTGTTTAGTTATGTAAAATTGTAGTGTTTAATTATATAATACTGCATTGTTCAATATATGTAAAACTGTATTGTTTAGTTACGTAAAATTGTAGTGTTTAATGTATGCATGTATTGTTTAATTTGTTTAAACTTGCATTGTTTAATATATGTAAAACTGTATTATTTAATTTCTGTAAAAATTACAATATTAAGTGTACATAAAGCTGTATTGGTCAGCGTATGTAAAACTACATTGTTAAGTGTACGTAAAACAGCATGTAAAGCCGCATTATTCACTGTACATTATCATGTAAACACGCGAAAATGTCAAAAGTCAACTGGGCATTAGTAAATAGAGTTTTAGTTTTGTCATGAGGTGTTACGAAACTATTTACTTTCGTTAGTGTTTCACATACAGTTGGTAGTCTAATTATATATTTGTTAATTAACATATATTTTGGTTTATTATTATTTTGAATACTTTTATTCAAGCTTGAAATAACTCATTAATCAGTAGCGTTCGTCATGAAATTAGCCAGTTTTAACAGCCTGTAAAGCATGCTTTTCTGCATGACTTATCTGTATCACAGGTAACTGACAGTCTGTTTGTAAAAATTCAATGTGTTAAATATCTTCTATAACGATATCCTTTCTTCTTTTTGACAACGATATAGAACAGATGATCAGGTTATTAGAATATATATGACTGTTAGGAAAAAAGAACAACAATAAGAAATGATCTAATGATTAGGATCTTTACGACTGTAAGGACAATGATGATTAAGAAATGATCTAATGATTAGGATCTTTACGACTGTAAGGACAACGATGACTAAGAAGTAATCTGATGATTAGGATCTTTACGACTGTAAGGACAACGATGATTAAGAAATGATCTAATGATTAGGATCTTTACGACTGTAAGGACAACGATGACTAAGAAGTAATCTGATGATTAGGATCTTTACGACTGTAAGGACAACGATGATTAAGAAATGATCTAATGATTAGGATCTTTACGACTGTAAGGACAACGATGATTAAGAAATGATCTAATGATTAGGATCTTTACGACTGTAAGTACAATCATAAATAAGAACTGATTTGGCGATTAGGACATTTATGACTCTGCAACTCTGTAGTAACAATGTTATCATTGTTAAAAATAACCAAGAAACTTGAGGGTTTGATTTTTTATTGTACATATTTAGTTTAAATATCAAAAATAAAAATTATAAACACAATTTTGCAGAGATACTTATGTTCACCACTGCGTAGTAAAAAATTAAAAATATTACTAAAATATAGTTAGTCTTACCATAATTGTGTGTGGATAATGCTATGACAAAAGTTAAATACGATATTTCAAAATAATTTGGCTTACCACTAAGATTATGTTCTAACAAAACTTAAATACGAACAGTGTATTATAACGGTCTTATTTACTAGCTTTAGAAGTTTGTTAAGTAAACTGAGTACACCTTTAATCCTCTGTATACATAGAATCAAAGTAATGCATGTCTTTTGGTTTTTAAAGGTAAAGGCTTAGCTATTCAACTTTCAGCTCATTGTTTTGTTTCCAAGATTATTCGATTTTCTTTGCTCTTCCCTCTTATCCTTGTCTTGAAAGTTATTGTTGGATATAGTTTCATTTAGAAACATATTGTTGGACATAGTTTCATTAAGAAACATATTGTTGGATATAGTTTCATTTAGAAACATATTGTTGGACATAGTTTCATTAAGAAACATATTGTTGGATATAGTTTCATTTAGAAACATATTGTTGGATATAATTTCATTAAGAAACTTATTGTTGGATATAGTTTCATTTAGAAACATATTGTTGGATATAATTTCATTAAGAAACATATTGTTGGACATAGTTTCATTAAGGAACATATTGTTGGATATAGTTTCATTTAGAAACATATTGTTGGATATAA
>NW_013666246.1:246758-248204 GCF_000517525.1 Limulus polyphemus
GCTAATTTATGGCGGAGAAGACATAAAGTAATTTTATGTAGATCTTAAGACAGAAATTAAATATATTGTGGCTAATTTATGACGGAGAAGATATAAAGTAATTTTAGGTAGATCTTAAGACAGAAATTAAATATACTGTGGCTAATTTATGGCAGAGAAGACATAAAGTAATTTAAGGTAGATCTTAAGACAGAAATTAAATATATTGTGGCTAATTTATGGCGGAGAAGACATAAAGTAATTTAAGGTAGATCTTAAGACAGAAATTAAATATATTGTGGCTAATTTATGACGGAGAAGACATAAAATAATTTTAGGTAGATTTAACCAAAAAAGTGAGAGACAAGTGAATGTATTTTATGACAGAAAATATTAAAACTTTTTCAACGATCAGATAAAAGCTTATTTAGGTTTTACTTTTTAATGAAAACCAAAAATGATCCAAAATGTTTTACAGCAGAGAAAGTAGACACTCTTAAGAAAATCAGGTCTATATTATGACGAAGATAAACTGATCGTTAAGGCAAAGGCTACAAATGAATCTGATCCGAAACAGGGCTCGATAATGGCACGTCATATACACTAATAAACGATACCACCTATCTTGGATGTTACATGCAGTCAGAGTAGTAAGTAGCTCAGCGGTAAGTCAGTGGGCTTAAAACGCTAAAAATTGGGTTTCGATACTCGTGGTGGGCACAGTGCAGATAGCCCATTGTGTAGCTTTGTGTTTAATAACAAAAACATATAGAAACACTGATACGTGACAAATATCTGTTTACAGCTGAGAAGTGTATCGCCTTACTCCTGAGAAATCTGTGATCTGGGTGAATAGAGTACTTTTAGAGTTTGTATGTTTCTGCGCTTTATGTCGCGATTCTAAAATTGGAGGAGGGAAGGAGGGAGCTAATTTCAAGAACTGTTGAACAAACGTTTCTCAAGCAAGACTCCATAATAGCGAGCGTTTAGACTTTATTCAAAATCAACGGTTCAAGTTATGTTGCTATTATCACAAGAACATAGATGTTGTCTGAAATAATCGAAAATTGTCTACATTTATTATACACATATAGTCCATATAGTGATATAAGGAGAGACAAAACCTTCAGTTTCTTATAGTCCATATAGTGATATAAGGAGAGACAAAACCTTCAGTTTCTTATAGTCCATATAGTGATATAAGGAGAGACAAAACCTTCAGTTTCTTATAGTCCATATAGTGATATAAGGAGAGACAAAACCTTCAGTTTCTTATAGTCCATATAGTGATATAAGGAGAGACAAAACCTTCAGTTTCTTATAGTCCATATAGTGATATAAGGAGAGACAAAACCTTCAGTTTCTTATTGTCCATATAGTGATATAAGGAGAGACAAAACCTTCAGTTTCTTATAGTCCATATAGTGATATAAGGAGAGACAAAACCTTCAGTTTCTTATAGTCCAT
>NW_013666246.1:248985-252972 GCF_000517525.1 Limulus polyphemus
ATGAACTTTGATGTCTTACGTAATAAAGAACCCTTAGGGATGACCACGTGATCTCTGACGTTACTAGCAAATTGTCGTATTGATTTTTCGTTGTTACGCCCACAAAAACACTTTTCCCTCTATCCATATATTTATCTTCCAAACTCTAGTTAAAGTGTAATGAAACTCCTATAGATAGAGTGTAATGAAACTCCTACTATAGGAGTTTCATTACACTCTAACTAGAGTTTGGAAGATAAATATATGGATAGAGGGAAAAGTGTTTTTGTGGGCGTAACAACGAAAAATCAATACGACAATTTGCTAGTAACGTCAGAGATCACGTGGTCATCCCTAAGGGTTCTTTATTACGTAAGACATCAAAGTTCATAGCTGGAAGATATTGACAAGATTTTGAAGATGATGAACTTTCATCACTAAGAGATGTTTATACGTCTTTCATCACTAAGAGATGTTTATACATCCTTCATCACTAACAAATTCTTATATATCTCTCATCACTAAGAGATGTTTATACATTCTTCATCACTAACAGATGCATATATATATCTTTCATCACTAAGAGATGTTTATACATCCTTCATCCCTAGGAGATGTTTATATATCTTTCATCACTAAGAGATGTTTATACATCTTTCATCAAGTATCTAAAAGACTCAAGACTAGAGGGAAAACAGCTAGTCAACATAATCCGCCACCGACTCTTTTTCATCTCATTGAATAGTGGGATTTAACTGTCACTCTTATAGCTCACAAACAGCCCCAAATGACAGAGCAGGTCCTTGCGGCAACGGGTCGCAAACCTTGAACCCTCGAGATGAGAGTCGAGTAACTTTAAACTAAACGCTAGGGTTCAACTCTGGTATAAAATAGAAATCGTCTTATCTGAATATTAAATAACATACAGCCTATATTCAATATGTAACCTTGAGAAGTCATGCAGCTTATATTCAATACATGACCTATAGTGGTTAGAGGTCATGCAGCTTACAATCAATACGTGATCTAAAGTGGTTAGAGGTCATGCAGCTCATATTCAAAACATGTTATTTGCACTTTCATTAGCTGTTCTTATAACTTCTAAATTTTAAGGTCTGACAAAAAAAATAGTTCTTAACAAACTTTTTTAAATAGTCTTTTTGTCATTAATTAGGTCTCAGTATATCGTGCGTTATAAGTGTGACTGTCAGTCCTTTAACGTGGGTAATGGGTGTTAGTGTGCTGCCCTCCCTCTGGTCAGTATTTCAAAATTAGGGGCGACGGCAGACTGCCTTAATAGTTGTGTCATAAATATCAAATACAATATAATATTCATTTTATCACTCCATTTATAGTGTGGTGAGTGCGGAAGGAGTTTCACGACCTTTGTCCAGTGCTGTTTTGTTGCTAAGATTCCGGCTACAAGTAACAACATTTCAATGTTTATTTATTTATTTTTTTGTCAAACATACAGAAGGAAGGAATACTGGTAAGATAAATCTAGCATCTTCCAGGATTGTTCAGCTTGTTAATTTTAGGTGCTGTTCGTTGGTTCACATCGTAACACTTGTACCAGTCCTACTCCGGATTTTGTTGGTTTTTTACTTGGCTGACTTCCAGACGAGATAATATTGCGTACACAGAAAACAAAACAGACGACTGCACGTTATAGAGTTGACTCAAACTACGTTAGCTGACGTAAGCCAAAATTAATACCGATCGTTTCGGCAAAATGCAAGTTAAGTTTGGATATTAAAAGTACCATATTTCTATTTCTAATTTAAAACTGAATCTCGATTTTTTTTTTCAGATATCAGAAGACAAAGGAGGCAAGAAAGTAACATTTCATAGTTTAACCTGATTAAAATAATAGAATTCCTCATTTTATTCACTCGCGGATGAATACTATTGAACAGAATGCATTCTCCCTCAAGATATTTCTGTATTCAAAAACTTATTTCTTTCTGTCTAAAACCAATAGTAACTTATTTCTATCTCTACTAAAATATTTATTAATAGAAAATACTTAAAGTTTTGTTTGTTTGTTTGTTGTTAAGCGCAAAGATACACAATGGACTATTTGCTATCTAAGCCCGATTTTCAGCGTCATAAGCCTTCAGACTTACGGCTGAGCCACCAGGGGGCAAGATGATTCTTAAACAGTGAATTTTCCATTAGTTTGTGCTTTTGTCCAATTTATTAAAGGATCCTATTCTGATGTTATGTGGTGCAGGGGAGTTAACGTACCGGGCTGTGGATCCGAGGTTCTGTAGTTCGCGCTGCGTTATCACCTAAAATAACATGCATTTTGCACTCTGAGACATTGAATGTGTTATAGGAGTGATGGTTAATTCCATTAACAAATAGAGTAGCCCAAGAGTTGGTGGTTGGTGCTGTTGACCAACTGCTTTCCCTCTAGGCTATAAGTATAAAATCGGAGACGGCTAGGCTTAGATAGCAACTTGTGTAGCTTAGTGCGAAAATCCTGAAAAAAAAAATAAACAAAACAATTATTTCATTTATAGCGTGGTTTCTAATATTATTGTAAGTTAAGTTTTGAATACACACGTGATTAAACTTTGCCAGTTCTATTTAGGATTAAATTGCAGAGCCACAATCACTAGAGGGAGCTTTCACTTTGTTAAAGGTGTGGTTAGATTTTTATTTTGTTTGTAACGAACGGTTGTCGGTTTCTTCTCCTTCAGATATTCTAATTTAAGAATGTCATCTGTGGTAATCAGAGTAAAACTTATTATCAGATGTAGAAAACTACAGAACATTACTCTCTAACTATAGGAGTTTCATTACACTCTAACTATAGGAGTTTTATTACTCTATGTATAGGAGTTTCATTACACTCTAACTATAGGAGTTTCATTACACTCTAACTATAGTAGTTTCATTACACTATCTATAGGAGTTTCATTACACTATAACATACGCAGAACCAAAAGATTTAGCAACAATCTCTTTCTGTCCATACCTGTTTTAAAATATATGATATATTCCAAGTATTGTGAGCTGCTTTTCATGCAACCATGGACGCATGATTCTTTATTTTTAAGCGTCGAATACAAAACATTAAACAACATAGAGATTCCATATTACTGCTTTAGTTTCTTGTAGTCCATATAGACTAGTTTTGCGCTTAACAACAAACATAATATTTAACTCGCACCAAGTTTTAACTATATAATTTCTATGAATTAGTAAAACATTGATCTACGACAGACCTACCTTTTACTCCACAGACTAGCGTAGTAGCAGTGGTATCAATTCACCAGGCACCAGTCTTTACTGTTCCTGGCTTTATCCTGTGTCCTGTAAGCTTAGGCCTAAGAGAATAATTCAAATCTTTCTTTAGCCAGCAGAATTACGGTACAAGCCTAAACTTTAACGACAACTCGCCTGAAAGTATAGTTCAGATATTTAGTCCCGAGATGCAATTCGAGGTTTCACAAGGTCTTCAGCCTCTCCACGATGCCAACAAACGCATCCTGGTTTTGTCTAATCACGTCTATGAGTTGGCGACTTTTATGATGTAGAGTGCGCGTGATCCGAGGCGTATTCATGCAACAGCCCAAAACCCCGAGGATATGATTCGCGCATGCGCTAGGCATGCGGCCATTTTACTCACTACGTTTATTGTGACGTAACATAGACGCATCTGCTTACTCTGTCTTTCACAAATATCAGAGTTTTGCGCGGTGTTGGCTTATGAAGGAAATATGTATTTATTTATGTGTATATATATTCAGTGTTTTACTAAATTTTATAACACTTGCTCTGCAATAGTACAAGAGTCTGGTTAAATATACGGGGACAAAATAGCGACATAATTTCTTGTAGTCCATACCTAAAGCTTTTGTCTCCGTTATGTCGCTATATCGACTACAAGAAACTAAAGCTTTTGTCTCCGTTATGTCGCTATATGGACTACAAGAAACTAAAGCTTTTGTCTCCGTTATGTCGCTATATGGACTACAAGAAACTAAAGCTTTTGTCTCC
>NW_013666246.1:253906-261650 GCF_000517525.1 Limulus polyphemus
TCAGATGTAAGTAAATATTCTAAAGACAGTGTTACCCTAACTATAGGTGTTTCACGACCATTATTATCAGATGTAAGTAAATATTCTAAAGACAGTGTTACCCTAACTATAGGTGTTTCACGACCATTATTATCAGATGTAAGTAAATATTCTAAAGACAGTGTTACCCTTTTAACTCCTTTGTTCGCAAGGGGTTTAATTTTTATTCATAATTATGTGTGTGTGTGTGTGTGTGTGTAATCTAACTCAATAGAATTTTGGTTTAAACGAAGTATTTAATTTCTTCTCGATATCAATAACTACTTCTGGACTCATATCTTATTGAAAGTATACAGTCGATCAGGTATTCCCATTAACAGTGAATTACTCACAATGATGGTCATGAAATCGTTTTGTAAAAGTCCCATAGGAATGGATCTCTCGTATGTAGCGGTCTCGAGAAAGCTCGCGGGGTACTCTCATTGATCAGTTTTACGAGGTGGCTCTTAATATATTCCCTATTGATTGTTTTATCGCTTCATGCTGGTATTTGAAGAGTAACGAATCTACAGTTCGATTCATTTAAATCTGAAAGTTCCAAATAATTAAATAACTAAAAAAAATACAACCACAAAGTTTTAACATCGTGTACCCCAACTCAAACAGTTTTTATTGTAATGTTTTTTGTTATATTTTTTCACTCCAGTGAGTAGTGCTATCTTGTAAAATGGCAACCCTGCAAGAAAATGCTCAATGCGTCGTTTGGCTTGCAGAGACAAAGTAATTAATTGTGATGCAGCGCAATTACAGACGTCAAGAAGTATGGGGGTATGTTAAGGATATCGTGTATCGCACACCTTATAGCAAACACAACAGATGGACTGAAATTTAATATTATTTAGACGTGCTGAGAGCCATTAATGGTGCACACGTAGAAATCTAATGACATGTCAATAAAAACTGTTTGAGTTGAACTACAAAATGTCGAAACCTGCAAGGTTGTATTTCATTAGTTAATTATTAAATTTTACATTAAGAACTATAATTTTGGGCCATCCTGTATGTTCAAATATAAATTTTGTGTATATATATTTATTTGTATAAATGTCCTTTCACAAAAATCCAAAGTGTCCTCACCACCGGTCCGCCGACTAGCTAATCGTAATGGTTTTCCGTTGTTTAGTGAACTGTTGAGGAAGGTATTCTATGGTGTGTCACACAAACCATTAAAACATGGTCTCAAACCCCAGATTTTATTGTTTTCTTTGGTATGGACTGACCTGAAAATTGAGTATCTTCAAATGTTTGTTTTAGAGCAAAGCCACATTGGGTTATCTGCTGTACCCACCGTGGGAATCGAACCCCGGATTTTAGTGTTGTATGTCTGTAAATTTACAACTTCGAACGAGAAAAGAATTGCAACCAGTAATGTAACAGTTCAACAAGCTTATCGGGAATTACAGACAGTGTGAACCTACTATAGCTTAAGCTCAAGTCTTCACGACTATCTACGAGTTCGATATCTATCCATGCATATCTTACTACATTAAATTGTTAAATACAAATATTTTCTTAAATAAAAATACTATTTTCAATATATCAAATACAAAGATCTTTAAAAAAAAATACTCTTCAGAATTTGCTTAATTTCTAAACACTCTTTGGTTTATGTGTTTTACTAAAAGTCATTCATATTTTTTAGAAACTTTGTTTGGCAAGAACTGACAGGCGTGCTCAATTGGAACACAATACTGAGTCACGTGTGACTTGATAAGTTGCTGATATCTTAAAAGCTTACAATGGATGAATCAACAAAAGATTTATGGTGTTATTGGAACAAACAAGCAGTGTCATGATGTCGTATCAGGTTATTTCAATATTTTTCTCGTGTAACTTTGCGACTTAAATTTTTAAAGTAACTTTTACTTAAACAACTCTGCAATTGCAACTTTTTTTTACTATACAGAAAGTAAACTATCATCAAAACGATTATCGAAAGATTTAAAAAGGGGGTTGTTGGTTCCAGAATTTCGCACAAAGCTACACAAAAACTATAAATATATATATGCTAACAGTTCCTAATTTTGAACTAAAGGAAAGGCAGCTAGTCAACTGTATCCACCGCCAACATTTGGATTGCTCTTACATTATCGCAAGAGCACAGAACGTGTTTTTTTTTTGTTGTTTTTTTGTAGCAAGAGTCGTGAACCATAAATCCTTGGATTGAGCCATTTAAAGTTCGATATTTCCATGTAAATTAATTCTTTGGTGACAACGATGAATAAGTAATTATTAATTTCAAAAACATAACATTTATCAGTCGTAGTGCACTAAACTGGATAAAATGTTATTTTATTTCTCATCTAAATTGTTTATTATTTCTCTGATGGTGCTGTGCTTCTCTGAGCAGTTGAGTTATGTGATTGGTTGATGATGTAGCATCCAACAAGTTGTTGAGTTATGTGATTGGTTGATGATGTAGCATCCAACAAGTTGTTGAGTTATGTGATTGGTTGATGATGTAGCATCCAACAAGCAGTTGAGTTATGTGCTTGGTTGATGATGTAGCATCCAACAAGTTGTTGAGTTATGTGATTGGTTGATGATATAGCATCCAACAAGTTGTTGAGTTATGTGATTGGTTGATGATGTAGCATCCAACAAGTTGTTGAGTTATGTGATTGGTTGATATAGCATCCAACAAACAGTTGAGTTACTTCAGTGGTTGATGTAGCATCCAACAAGTTGTTGAGTTACTTGAATGGTTGATGTAGCATCCAACAAACAGTTGAGTTACTTCAGTGGTTGTGTAGCATCCAACAAGTTGTTGAGTTATTTGTATGGTTGATGTAGCATCCAACAAACAGTTGAGTTACTTGAATGGTTGGTGTAGCATCCAACAAGTAGTTGAGTTACTTGAATGGTCCGCCGAATTACCGCTGAGCAACTGGGGGTGAGGCAGTATTAGCAGAAAACTCTGTAAAAATGTTACTTCAAGTAATCGTTAGAGCTTATTACTTACATTGGAAATACAATTTATTTTTACAAAATGTGCAAGGTGTTAAAATGCCGCTTTTTATACTACAGATAGAAGAATTGACATTTAAACCCAAATAATGCACGAGAATTTGTTTATCTCGACACAGTTTGACATTTTCAACTGATGATCCAGTATTTCTTCTCTCGAACTCTTTACTAACCGGCGAGATGAGAGAAGAAGAAAATCGAAAAGTTACATCCTACGTTCAGACACGTGGGAGTAGTCTTACATACAAAGTACATATAATTTGATACGGCAGAAATCTTGGCATCGTGCCAAATAGCAGTTACACATATATATACTATATGTTACCATTGTTATATTGTGTTCGTTTTTTAAGTCATTCATCTTTAAGCGACGTGCCCCCTAGTGGCACAGCGGCAGGTCTACGGACTTATAGCGCTAGAAACCGAGTTTCGATACACGTGGTGGGCACAGCACAGATAGCCCATAGCGCTTAACTACAAACGAACAAACTGAGCGACGCACATGTCCCTTTCTTTTGATCAGACGTTTCGTTTGTGGTCATATTTTACAACTTTTGTTAAATTACTTCTCGAAAATATGATTCATCATAAAAGCCAAGATACAAGACCAGACTTTTTTTTATCCAATATATAATTAATATCTTACAAAAGCACATCATTAATTGCACACATATAATAATCTTTTTTCTCGTAATAGTAGACTTGTAGTACACGAGTCAAGTATTTCATGACTCGGATTCCTACTCGAGTCACCAACGTAAGCGACTCGTATTCAACTACGAGCGACTCGAAATCGTACATTTAAACATTGTTTCTCGGACATTTAAACATTGTTTCTCGGATATCTAAACATTGTTTCTCGGATATTTAAACTTTGTTTCTCGGACATTTAAACATTGTTTCTCGGATATTTAAACATTGTTTCTCGGATATCTAAACATTGTTTCTCGGATATTTAAACATTGTTTCTCGGATATTTAAACATTGTTTCTCGGATATCTAAACATTGTTTCTCGGATATTTAAACATTGTTTCTCGTACATTTAAACATTGTTTCTCGGACATTTAAACTTTGTGACTCGGACATTTAAACATTGTGACTCGGACATTTAAACATTGTTTCTCGGATATTTAAACATTGTTTCTCGGACATTTAAACATTGTTTCTCGGACATTTAAACATTGTTTCTCGGATATTTAAACATTGTTTCTCGGACATTTAAACATTGTTTCTCGGACATTTAAACATTGTTTCTCGGATATTTAAACATTGTGACTCGGATATTTAAACATTGTTTCTCGGACATTTAAACATTGTGACTCGGATATTTAAGCTTTGTGACTCGGAGATAATTGCGCATAATCTTATTTTATTTTGCTCAATAAATTCTACCTTTGGAAGTAAAACGAAAATTTACATTCTTTGCGAGTGCCACTTGACCACAAAAATATAACTGTAGGTTTTCCATAACAATATACGTCTTACACCTGTTTCTCCCGCGCAATTGTGGCTAAATGCTCTGTCTAGAAATGTAATGTATGTGTTTAGAAATTACCCAACATCGCGTGCTGCGTGTAAACTTTTCGAGAGGAAGGTTGAAGAGAAAATGGATACGACATCCATCTTTCACGTGCCCATCCAGACAGTGACGAATATAGGTTGTTTTTTTTTGGGGGGGGGGGCTCAAGCCCCTTCGATTGTACTCTAAAAACTACTAAAAGATACGCCTGATTCCACACTTTTATTGCTTCGAATTATTAGGAATAAACAAAAAGGTTTAAATGCATGGAACACAGGGACTTGTAAGTAAATGATTGTGATATACTATCAAGTGTTAATACGCAAGATTTAAGTGTTTATAAGACCAATTGAATAGGAATAAAGGAAGATCTGTTTGCTTCGTATTGTTGTGATATACTATCAAGTGTTAATACGCAAGATTTAAGTGTTTATAAGACCAATTGAATAGGAATAAAGGAAGATCTGTTTGCTTCGTATTGTTATGATATACTATCAAGTGTTAATACGCAATATTTAAGTGTTTATAAGACCAATTGAATAGGAATAAAGGAAGATTTGTTTGCTTCATATTGTTATGTTTACCAGAAGCAAATCATAGTCTACCATAATAATTCACCTAAAAAAGAGGCCTTACGATACTTGAAAAGCGACTTTTTGTCAATGAGTTCCTGCCCCTTTTAATACCCTCTTCACGTTGCTGCCTCCAAACAAGCAAGATTGACCAAAAAACATTTTTATTCTTGTTGATAATTGCTTTGAGTCTGGTTAAAAGACAGTCATATTTATCATTATTAAACTATAACTAACCCTCACATATCCTAACCATAGGTTCGTTAACTAACCCTCACATCTCCTAACCATAGGGTTTGTTAACTAACCCTCACATCTCCTAACCATAGGTTCGTTAACTAACCCTCACATCTCCTAACCAAAGGTTCGTTAACTAACCCTCACATCTCCTAACTAAAGGTTCGTTAACTAACCCTCACATCTCCTAACTAAAGGTTCGTTAACTAACCCTCACATCTCCTAACCATAGGTTCGTTAACTAACCCTCACATCTCCTAACCATAGGGTTTGTTAACTAACCCTCACATCTCCTAACCATAGGGTTGTTAACTAACCTAACTAAAGGTTCGTTAACAACCCTCACATCTCCTAACCATAGGTTCGTTAACTAACCCTCACATCCCCTACGTTACTCCGACAGAGCTTTTAAGTTAATGACACAGACTCAAAGTTTGAAGATCCGACAACAAATATGCGTGAAGCAGGCACTTATACATTTTATCTCATTGGAATTAATATATTATTTTCTCATTATTCCCGAAGTAACTGAATGAAGGTGATTGGAATGAAATTATTAGGCAAACAAGCCCATAGTTTTCTTTCTATAAGTGCTTGGGTTGGTCGTTGAGCCACTGGTGAGCTCCTATAGTGGGTAATTGGATTCTGTGGGGCTGTCAAAATGACGGCTTGCAGATCTCATCCTTTCCCCCCCAAACACAGAAAAAAAACCCTTAATTAAGTTTATAAAATCAAATAAAACATTACTTATTTCACAAAATGTTATTCGTATGTTGTTATATTATTTTTTTATGTATAGTTCTAAATGTATGGTGGACAGATGTTAAAAGTACAAGGCTAGAGCAGCAATGAAGGATTCTAGATCTTTAAATCGTACTTCACATCGCACAAACTGGTTTGAAATTGGATATTTTCCACAAATGGTTAAAAAATGCTCGTTCACACACACACAAATGACTACCTTCGTTTTCCGAGATTTCATATTCACGCTTGAGCTAGTATACCTTTTTGAATCATAATTTATAATATTGGGCCCAGTTCACCCCGTTTGTCATTTCTGGTGAAAACGGCATCAAGTAAGTTAATTTCAAAATAAAAAAAACATCAATTCTTAGAACCAAAACAGATAAATCCGAGATAACGAAAAAAATGGTTTCTCAAAAAAATATATAGACATTTCTGCTCCTCGATAATCCAGTGTGGAATGAGATCGTTCTAGACAAGCCACAAAACTGTATTCGTGATTTAGGCTTTGCTCAAGTGAAGACTACTCAACACTTGCTAATAGCATTTCATTTCAAGAATTTTTTGTTTTTTTTTACGTGTCTCTCATTATCCGTATTCCGAAAAATGATTTTGATATATTAAACATTTTAAGATCGGTAATTTTGTGATATGTATGTGCAAAAAAAATAAAAAAGGTCTATTTCGCTGTTCCAGCTCAACATCTGAAGTATGAATAAGAAAAGCATCATATTATAAAACTACTTTTCATTAAAATCCACTGTCCAGTACACTCGTAACTGAATCAAGAGCGTGAACTGGCCTTGTGGCAGAGATCTGTATTTAGACACAGGTGAGCTGAGCAATACCATAAATATTCCCCGTACTTTAAGCTGTGGGTGCATTATAAGAGAGACAGTCAATCCCTCAACGTGGAGGGTAGGTACCGCTGACTGACTGTTTTCCTTTTGATGAGTAAATCAGAATTGAGGAAGTGACATATAGCCTTACCATAAATACAAACTGAAACGATTAAAATGTAGCAACGAGTTATTGTTAGCATTATTTTTTCCGTTTAGTAAAACGAAACGGCATTATTAATGGCATGAAAAAATATTTAGGCGTATTTAGCAGATGGAGAGAAAACTTTAGAAAGGTTTAAAACAGCCACCAACTTCTGTCAATCAATACTTTATAAAGTTGAACAACAATACTGTAATACAGTCGGTCATCATGTTGACTTTGTTGAACAACACTACTGTACTACAGTCGGTCATCATGTTGACTTTTTTTCATTAGATTCTTGAAACCAGCTTGTCTTAAAATATTTGAACATTTTGGGAGATTTTTTATATATACACCTGGAAAAAAGTTAAGCACCCCCGTGTTTTTTTCAAGTGATTCAGATTCGACGTTCTTGTGACTGATTATAACTTACCATTCAATCTAAACGTGTTTATCAAATGAAATTATGCATTATTGGGCACAAGAAAACAAGATGATCACCGTAAAATAACAATTTTTAATTTACATATCATGACATCAAAATATGGACAGTTTTCACGCTTAAAATTATCTTTAATAAGTATTGTCAGTGACAGCTCAAAAACGTTATTGAATTGTCAAATCACATTACAAAATGTCAATCATGACCCACACATTGATAATTAGTCAATCGAAAAGTCA
>NW_013666246.1:262650-264506 GCF_000517525.1 Limulus polyphemus
GTTGAGAAAACCGTGAAACAAAAACCAGTTCGTGGATAACAAACAACGTTGCAAAAACTGTGGAACAAAAACCAGTTCGTGGATAACAAACAACGTTGCGAAAACTGTGGAACAAAAACCAGTTCGTGGATAACAAACAACGTTGCGAAAACTGTGGAACAAAAACCAATTCGTGGATAACAAACAACGTTACGAAAACCGTGGAACAAAAACCAGTTCGTGGATAACAAACAACATTGTGAATAAACCGTTGTTGGGTAACAATTTTTAATGTAAAATGTTTAAGATTAGATATCGTCAAAGCATTAGAACTTAATAAAAGTTGTTTAATTTTAAAGTAGAAAAAAAATGCTTTTACTTGTTAGGTTATTTTAAAACATTTTAAAGCGAAATAATACCAGATATTTTTACCTAATACCATTTTTTTTTTACTAGTGAACTGATTGAATATACTGATTCCATATTGTATGAAAAACGAAATAGACAAATTTGGTTCATCTTTTATTTATGGCTTCCAATAACGAAAAAAAGAAACAGTGAAAAAAGTTCACAAAAAATTACACTTGCATATATCTATTGCAACAAGAAAACAGTACTTATTGAAGTCCAGCTTCGAATATTTGTGTATGCAGTTAGTGAATCGACAAACCATAAGACACGATACATTGGAATGTAGATGTATGCACTAAATAATCAACAAATCACAGGTCGTGTTACACTGGAACGTATACGCTTGCTTTTGGTTATGTTAACATTCAATATTAAGTAACAACATAGTATGGGATCAGCAGATTTCGTGTGTTTTTACATTACTTAAATCATTTTAGTGTATTACTGAAGAATTGTTGTTCTTACTACGTTTAGTAATTTAAAGTGTCATCATGATATCACAATAAAACATTTTCGTCATCATGAAATCACAATAAGGTCACGAATACGTCAGCGTGATGTCAGAGTAACTTATTTTAGTGGCGGTAAATAAGCTAAGGCAGTATTTCTGAAAACCGTAACTGGATACTTCCAGACAGGTTTGTTTCACGGACTAGAATTCCGTGACGTCACAGGGTAGATACTTTCTTTAGAAAAGCGTTCGCAAACTTTTAAATATGCAGCCTCACGAAAACTTTATGCTGTACGTTAATCAGTTCGGTCCTTAAGAAACATGTTAGTTTCTCTCGACTTGTTACACATAAATTAACTTCTAACTGAGCGACAAAAAGAACTTTGATTTAAAAAAAAAATCACCTCTTATAATTGTGTATTTTTCAGCAGCACACTATGTAAGAGGAACAGAGTCCAGAATCAAACATCAGTATAATAACAGTGATAAAGTTAGAGCTCAAATTGAAGTGAAACATCTTGAAGTAAAGTTTAAATGCGAGACAACACTGACTGACTTAGCCTCAATGCAGGAACCTCTCCCAGATAATATCTATATCGTGTTATCAATCATTAATGAAATTGATTTTTAGTTAGCTTTTGATGTGCTTGATGCAAAGGAACAGTTAAATCTTGAATATGATCATCATATGAATTACTTGATGTCGTCACAGTATATGTATATATACCAGAGAACAAGTATAGTGTTTACTTCTTTCACTATATGCATGGACTAGGTAATTACAATTCAAGCACCGGTAAAATCATCAAATTGTTAAGTTTCTTATTTCAGCAAATTTACTAAAATTGGTGGTGAAAACTAAATATTTAAAATTTATAACACAAGTCACATACTGTTTTTACTACTACTACAGCTGTTCCACTGTTTTTACATACATAACCAGTTTTTACTACTACAGCTGTTCCACTGTTTTTACATACGTAACCAGTTTTTACTACAACTACAGCTGTTCCAC
>NW_013666246.1:265162-267362 GCF_000517525.1 Limulus polyphemus
TATACTGTTACAGACTGGATGTACAGGTCATGTGTAGACCTAAACTCACCTGAAGGACCTGAAATATACTGTTACAGACTGGATGTACAGGTCATGTGTAGACCTAAACTCACCTGAAGGACCTGAAATATACTGTTACAGACTGGATGTACAGGTCATGTGTAGACCTAAGCTCACCTGAAGGACCTGAAATATACTGTTACAGACTAGATGTACAGGTCATGTGTAGACCTAAACTCACCCAAAGGACCTGAAATATACTGTTACAGACTGGATATACAGGTCATGTGTAGACCTAAACTCATCTGAAGGACCTGAAATATACTGTTACAGACTACATGTACAGGTCATGCGTAGACCTAAACTCACCCAAAGGGCCTGAAATATATTGTTACAGACTGGATATACAGGTCATGTGTAGACCTAAACTCACCTGAAGGACCTGAAATATACTGTTACAGACTGGATGTACAGGTCATGTGTAGACCTAAACTCACCTTAAGGACCTGAAATATATTGTTACAGTTTGCTTAAGATAACAAAAGTGGAATGTTGTAATAAATTTAAAGTTTTTACTTCCTTAAATACAAGAGAAAACTTAAATATTTGAAACACATTTTTTAAAAATCTCAGCCTACAAATCTGAACACCACATTCCTGGAACCAATGACTGGACATCAAATTCAACAGTACAACAAAGTTGTTGTTTTGCATGATTTTCAGATGCGTGCTACCATCAACTTGATAATCAAAGTGGCAGAAAATATACAATAAAAGTATATCATCTTCACACAAATGATCTGAAAAGTCCAACAGCCTCTTGACTATCAGAATGATGGCACAAGTTGCAGTTTACTCTAAGATTTGCTGTGGAAAGGTAATTCAAAAACTTGTTATTCACGAAAACACCGTTTTAACATAAATAACATACAGCATGACACAAACATACAATTAAAAAATTAACTTATTAAACGTGATCAAGAACAAAGTCCATAACTGTTCTAGGTTAAGACACTCTTGTAGTGTACAGTGGTAACTTTGACGAAAAATCTTTCTTTTGAACTGCCGAGTCTATGCGTAGATTATTGCCTACAGTGACAGCCAATTTCATGATTCGAAGAGCTTCCTTTAGGCTTCTATTCAAACAACTAATACAAAAAAAAGAAAAAATTAAAATACAAAAAAACACTCGTTTCTGTAGCAGTTACCAATAATTTTAGAAACATAATTAAAATACAATTACATTCTTAACCAGTACGACTTCAACATCTGCACGTGAATAGAGAAAGCAAACTAAAGACAGTGATGGAACACTGAAAGCATTTAATATTAGCCTGGTATATATATATTAAGCTAAGGACAATAAAGGACCGATTGGTCCATCTAGGCCATTCCACCTACTAAACTCAATTCTAAAATAAAAACTCTCTAAGCCAGTCCTTATCATTCAAGCATTTATCACGTCTTCCTTAACCTATTCCCTCAAATTAACTGCATCTGATGGAATCCCATTCCAAAGGCCAACAACCCTGTTGGAAAAATAAAGCTGTCTTAGCCAAAAATGACCCCTACCCTGCCAAAATTTATACTTGCGTCCCCAAGTCTCACCATTAAGTACAAAGAATGCATCAACACTAATCTGTTTCGTTAATAATTTTAAACAGTTTCAGAGATTTTAACCTATCCTTGTGCGACAACCTTTCCATCCCAGGAAGACAAGAGTTTTCTCTATGATAGTAATAAAATCCACAATTGTCGATTCTCACTTTTCCTTAAAATAATTAAAATAGTGTTGGAAGAAAACCAGAACATTCACAATACAAGAGCTAAAATTTTATTATTAATACTTTGTTAATATATTAAGAAAACTCAAATGTGAAATATGAAGGAAGTGCAGGGGGGTGACAAGTGGCGTACAATCATGACGTTTACCTTAGTGTGACAAGTGGCGTACAATCATGACGTTTACCTCAGTGTGACAAGTGGCGTACAATCATGACGTTTACCTCAGTGTGACAAGTGGCGTACAATCATGACGTTTACCTCAGTGTGACAAGTGAGGTGCAATCATGACGTTTACCTCAGTGTGACAAGTGAGGTGCAATCATGACGTTTACCTCAGTGTGACAAGTGAGGTGCAATCATGACGTTTACCTCAGTGTGACAAGTGAGGTGCAATCATGACGTTTACCTCAGTGTG
>NW_013666246.1:268294-272225 GCF_000517525.1 Limulus polyphemus
AAACCAGCCAGTCCTAATCACTAAACAAAAATAACCAGCCAGTGTTAATCACTAGATAAAAATAAACAGCCAGTGTTAATCACTAGATAAAAATAAACAGCCAGTGTTAATCACTAGATAAAAATAAACAGCCAGTGTTAATCACTAAATAAAAATAAACAGCCAGTGTTAATCACTAAACAAAAATAAACAGCCAGTGTTAATCACTAAACAAAAATAAACATTAATATATGTTTTTGAGTTCCAATTTTTACGTTTAAGTCACACATGGAACCTTTCAAGCTTAAACTAAAGCATCTATGTGAGGAAAAGCTTCTGAATAGAACTGAAAAGAGTATTTAATTAGGTTGTCTTAATTCCTATTAGTTTACTACTTGAAAAACATCATTTTTACATCATTTGATGGCAATTATTTCTAATGGTTTTGCAAAACCACAATAAAAGTTGTATTTTTGAGGGAAAATACAATTGTTTTCTTTACAGTACATTTTTAAAACCCACTGAAATTCAACATTTCCAACCATTTATACTAGTTGTTGGCTTTTAGAGCAAAGCTAAATTGGACTATGTGCTGTGTCCACCACAAAGAACTAATCACTAGACTTTAGCATTATAAGTTCATAGAGCTACGTATGGAAGCCTTGTTCATTAACTTAGGACTACTTCAAAATGGAGCATGGTTAAGGAAAATCCAAACAGATTATTTTCAAATTTGAATAACTAAAATGTAAAGTTTAAGATACGTTCTCATGAGAAAGTAATTATGACATGACACTAGAAATTGTAATAAACACCAAAACCTTTAGCACTGTTGAACTGTAGGACCATGGTGTTATTACTTTTAATAGCACCACGGTCCTGAACATCAACCTTTTAATTACTTGTAATAACACCACGGTCCTGAACATCAACCTTTTAATTACTTTTAATAACACCACGGTCCTGAACATCAACCTTTTAATTATTTGTAACAACAACATGGTCCTGTACTTTAACTTTTTAATTACTTTTAATTAAAAAGGTGATGTTCAGGACCGTGGTGTTATTAAAAGTAATTAAAAAAGGTGATGTTCAGGACTGTGGTGTTATTAAAAGTAATTAAAAAGTTGATGTGCAGGACCATGGTGTTATTAAAAGTAATTAAAAAGGTGATGTTCAGGACCATGGTGTTGTTACAAGTAATTAAAAAGGTGATGTTCAGGACCATGGTGTTGTTACAAGTAATTAAAAAGGTGATGTTCAGGACCATGGTGTTGTTACAAGTAATTAAAAAGTTCATGTGCAGGACCATGGTGTTATTACAAGTAATTAAAAAGATGATGTTCAGGACCGTGGTGTTGTTACAAGTAATTAAAAAGGTGATGTTCAGGACCGTGGTGTTGTTACAAGTAATTAAAAAGGTGATGTTCAGGACCATGGTGTTGTTACAAGTAATTAAAATTTGATGTT
Source organism: Limulus polyphemus (assembly GCF_000517525.1). NCBI lineage: Eukaryota > Metazoa > Arthropoda > Merostomata > Xiphosura > Limulidae > Limulus > Limulus polyphemus. Next base: position 269,744 of record NW_013666246.1, read on the forward strand.
GCTGAAATACAGACCCCCATACTCTGTTGCGGTATTCCTGGCCGAGAGAATGGGCAACTCATTGTGGTCCCTCTTCCAAGGTGTCCCGCAATACCCTGCAATAATAAAAAGAAAACATAAATGTACTCCAGCCTTTTAACTTAATTATCATTAACTTCTCAAGTATATATAACTACACAGATAAGAACTAACAATTATTTCATTAATTAATATGGCCCATTTAATATATATATATTTTTGTGGAACTCTGCCAAAGATTTCATATGCAGAAATAAGTAATATTTAAGAACATATTTAACCATGACCGATGGATTTAAAATATTACCAAATAAAGTATTATTAATAGCCATTCTTAAAAGAAAATATAATCTTTCAATTGGTAGAAATTATTTTTTAAAAAGAATTTGTTTCAATCAGAATTTACCATTGGCTGGTAGCCAGACTGGGAAGTTTTCCAACCAGCATTGCCAGACGGTCCAGTTGAAGAACCAACCCATCCCCCTCCACCACTCGTACTTCCTGCATCAGGCTTCACAGCTGATTTTGTTGATCCCCACTGATGGGCTTCAAATCTGTGAATAATAGCAGGTTTGAGGTTTATTATAAATTAGGCCTAACATAAAATTTGAATTTTACGTTAGGCCTAATATATAACCAGTAATATACAATTAGTATTTTCTAGCCTTTAACATAGCCATTTGAGAAATGGTACATCTTCATCATAACCAGATAATTATCTTCACACACACACATAATCATTATCAGTGGAACTTAAAAAAAAAGTCTTTAACTTAGAATGTAAAGTAAACAACTAGCATAGATGTTTACAAAGGTCTTCTAACTTAATGAAAACTACAATGTTAAAAATAAATGTGAAGCCTAATCTATCATTTGATTCACCATAGTCACTGAGTTATACTGGTTTTTGAGAATTCCACATCTCATCAATAACTCTAGACAAAGGCAAATCAAAAGGACAAAGCTAGGATCCATATAGTGGTAGACTGTGTATATTCTATACATAGTATTTTTATATAAACATAGGTTCAGTGTGGTGAGTTAAAGACAACACCAAACACCATAAATTTAGATGTACACACTACTTGCTTCTTTAGGTGTTGTGGAGGGCCACCAATATCCAGATTCTGGGCCAAATTGGCTATACTTGAATCAAGATCACCTTCTACTATTGGTTTCACAGGAGACTGCTTTTTCTTTGCAGCAGGGGTTATTGCTGGAGGACTCTTGGAACTGTCATTGACTGTTTGTGGTTGAAGTACATCTCCAAACAAGTCAAAACCACCTTCATGATCAAAGACAAAACTCTTTCTTAAACCATTTCATATCATTAAACTATTTATTTACTTCAGTTCCTTAACTAAAGCAATAACACATTCTTAAATAAAAAAGTTTGTCTGTAATTTGTTTAACAACAATTTAATATTTCAACATGCAAGTTTCTATAAACCTTGTATACAATTTTTATGATCTACTCAAAAATATCACACGTGGCCCAAATCAGTGTAGTTTCAGACTTGTACAAACAAGAAAATATCATGCATAACAGAATCCAGCATAAATGTATTTATTTAAATAAATAAAATAATCACACAATTTAAACATTTGTCAACAGTGTTTTTTGCATGCCACTAAACCAAATATGAGAAGTCTATATTAGAGTTTAGTCATTTGATAATTGTAATATTCTACTAGTGTCAACACATTACATTCACTATTCATACAAACCCTACAAAAAACAAACAAACTGAACATAAAACGTGAAATTAAACTAACATTTCTTACCAAACAATACATAAAAAAGATGCATGCACAAATAAAGAATGTAAAAATGAAAAATATCAACAGTCAGAAACATCAAAATAAACAGACCAGACTACAAAAGAACTCAACTCCCAATGAAGAAATCCAAACTTAAAAGTCAAAGCCAAAAAAAGAAAAACCGTTTCACCTGATGAAGAAACTTCTCTTGTTGAAACAGATACAGCTGGAACACTCATTCCAAAGGATGGACTATCAAATTCTGAAGAGTGAAACTTCACTATTCCTGGTGATTCAAAGAATAATAAAGATGAGTTGTCCTCTAAAACAGTCTCTGAAGGTAGTGTTCCAATCACTGGGCTAGCCTCTATTTCTAAAAGAGTCTCTGGAGGCAGAACTTCAGTCACTGGGCTAGCCCCTATTTCTAAAAGAGTCTCTGAAGGTAGAACTTCAGTCACTGGGCTGTTTTCTAGTGGTAACACAGTCTGAATTGATGAAATTCCAGTTAAAGAGCTTTGTCCAACTGGAAAAGCAGTCAGAGTTTGTGGAGTTCCAATCACTGAACTTTGTCCAGTTAAAGTTCTGTGATTGGATCTCCACCACCTCCAACTGGTTTGCCAACTGGACAAAGTTCAGTGATTGGAACTCCACCACCTCCAACTGGTTTGCCGTCCAATCGGCAAACCAGTTGGAGGTGGTGGAG
>NW_013666246.1:272865-286854 GCF_000517525.1 Limulus polyphemus
GGAGGTGGTGGAGTTCCAATCACAGAACGTTGTCCAATCGGCAAACCAGTTGGAGGTGGTGGAGTTCCAATCACAGAACGTTGTCCAATCGGCAAACCAGTTGGAGGTGGTGGAGTTCCAATCACAGAACGTTGTCCAATCGGCAAACCAGTTGGAGGTGGTGGAGATCCAATCACAGAACTTTGTCCAATTGGCAAAATAGTCGAGGTAGTTAAAGTTTTGGTCACAGGAGTTGGTTCAATAGGTGAAACAGTCTGGGTTGGTTGACTTTGAGTCATAGAATTAGATTTTATAGTTAAAGCAGTTTGGAACTTTTGTCCGAAATCCATGAAAGAATCTTCAAAGTGCTTATGTTCAATAGATGGATTTAGGTCATTCAATACAGTAGAACAGAGCAAGTGTTGATGCATGTCAGAAGTCTGAAGAGCATTGAGAGTTGACCAATTCTTAGGATCTGAAGCTGAGTCAGTGGAGAGGATATCTGAACATTCCAATGGAGGAACAAGAGGCACTGTTGATTTTGTTTTCACCACTGAAGGAAGTTGTGCAACTGACTCTTCAATTCTACACTTAGTATCATTCAAGCTAAAATCATCTATTTTATCTTCACATTTGGATGACATAGTTACTGAAACAGATGTTGAGAAAAGGGGATTAAAGGTGGTTCCAAAAGGATTTACATCTGAAGATAAAGGATCACTACATTGTGAGCTGCTTCCCCAAACAAGGTTTTCTGAAGCTTCACATTCTTTCAAATGTTCAACTTGTTTACCAAATACAGACTCGGACAGATGAGATAAAATTGGTCCAGTTCCTGACTCTCTAATTTGCTCAGTTGCAGAAGAATGTGCATCTGATCTTCCATAAGAGTCCATTGAAGGCACCTTTATTTCACCATTCCCTTTTCGTTGTTCAGGTGATGTTATTACTGGATAGAAAAGTGAATTTCTATTATATAATAAGTAAGTTTTAAAGCCTAATGATACCTAAGGCCACAAAGTTAGCTTCCAAATAGAAAAAAAAATATTTCATTATAGGTTTTAAGTCCTTTATGATTTGATTTGTAAAAAAAGGTAATAATAATACAGGGTTCTTCACATGGAAAAATTTAGTATTACATTACCAGAGGTGATTGTATCAGAACCAACATGCTATTTCTGTACGTGAAGATATTCAATCAAGTCGAGAATTTGTATTTAATATTTACGGCAAAGCTACTAAGGCTATCTTGCCTGTCTTTAAATTGCTAATTTCAAATCACTGACCAGAAAGAAGGCATCAGCACCCTACCACCCAACATCACTCTCACAATGTTCTTACAGCTTAAAGTGCTGGAAATATTTTATTGTATCACACTTCGAACCCAGCTCGTCAGTTCCAAAATTCAAAGTTCCAACATAGGGCTAACCCATGCTCAAAGTAGATAACACGTTACACAAGCTTCCTAATGAGAGTAATAATATCTCAATTCCAAAACATCTACAGCTAAAGCATAAAGAATCTTTGTTGTAGGCAGCTCAAACACAAGTTTACACCTCTAAGCCATTTAGTTTGAAATTACAAAAATAAAATTTATTTAAAATAAACTCAGTTTATGCTTAGTAAAATGTTTCGTTTAATAACCAATCATTTTGACTAGTTTAATTGTACAAGTCATTTTTTTAGCTAAAGGCCAAATCATATAAAATGTGTAGTTTTTCAACCAATGTAAGGAAACTTAAATAAACAATGTCAAACTAATAACAAATTAAAACCATTCAGAATTTAACAGCTTTGTAAGGCATGAATCTGAAAAAGGAAAAAAAGACTAAGAAAATTTAGTTATCATATACATATTTTTATTTATTGTTTTTTTCTAAGCTGAGAAAACACACCAGACACTAGATACACTTTGCTAAAAACCTATACAGATGATGCAGAAGTCGTACAGACCTTCTCTTACACCTGTAAAACCAGTAGTTTCCAATTCCGAGAAAGCTTGTGAAAAAATTTAAAGACCAAGAGAGTGTACAATAAGCGTGAAAAGTTATAATCAAATACATCTATAAGATCCATATACTAACAAGCCCTAAACATCAGGCATTTTACAATAAAAAACAGCCTACATTACATATTGCAAAATAAATGATGATTTCAAGTAACTGGAATTAAATTTCCATCCAACAAGTCTTCAAAGACATCATAAATCAAGAGGTCCCGAAATATGCTAGTCATGAAAAGCAATATTATACAAGAAAATTATAAATGTTCTAATTGTTAAAAGCATACCAAAAGAAGATGCTGTCTTCTCTCCAAATGCTGAAGCAAATGAAGAATCAGTCACGAAACGATCAACTGACGTGAAAGAGGTTGAGGCATTTTCAAAAACATCTACAAATAAATATTTCTTTAGTATCTCTATGTTTCCTCATTAAGCTCTTTATACACATTTACTGTTTTACCAAAAAATCTTTTAATCTATTAATAATCAATTATATTCATGTTATTTAAAAAATCTTTCATCTTATAATCACTTACACATTTTTTACTGAACAGTTTAAAGGTGTGAGTGACAGAATCCAACAGAAAGGTAAACAAAACTATTTAACGTTTTACTTTGTTTCTACATAGTGTGGTACTTCTAATTTGTGTACAGTTTCAAAAGAAGGTAAACATTTTTGTTTTACAAAGTTGTGTTCATTCCAAGTTATTAAACGTGTCGTCAGTGTTGCACACACGTGTGAAAACCGCTGAACGTGTCGTCAGTGTTGCACACACGTGCGAAAACCGCTGAACGTGTCGTCAGTGTTGCACACACGTGCGGAAACCGCTGAACGTGTCGTCAGTATTGCACACACGTGCGAAAACCGCTGAACGTGTCGTCAGTGTTGCACACACGTGCGAAAAACAGCTGAACGTGTCGTCAGTGTTGCACACACGTGCGGAAACCGCTGAACATGTCGTCAGTGTTGCACACGTGTGAAAACCGCAGAACGTGTCGTCAGTATTACACACGTGTGAAAACCACTGAACTTGTCTTCAGTATTGCACATATGAGACTGTCAATTATGTATACTTGCACTTCTGAAGTGGACGAGTTTTAGTTAATGATAAATTACTAAATAATTTGATAAGTTTCAACTTATTTCTATCCTAAATGAACTGAAAATGCTTTTTTCACCATTAGTCCTGAAGGCACCAAATGGCAAACTTTGTTGAAGTTCGCTGCCTCTCGTTAGGCTGTCAACAAAGGGATTGGCACTAAAGCCGAGAAAATTGTTGCTTATCTTGGGAGGACTAGATTCTGAAACTGATCCATCCGTGGTAGATTGAGAAAAGAAGTCGACTTTTTCAGTACCAGACATCACAGTGCTAGGTGTTTGGCTACTTGGTGATGACAGAAATGGATTAGTCTTGGTGCACAGGGTAGGAACATCACATGTAGTGGTTTTTCTCTCAGTGTTAGCCATATCTTTAAACTTGAGATCCTATAAATAATCAACGCAATACTAAATAACACCATAAAATCTGCACGCTGCTGAGCTATAATTACATCTCATCTAAACTATTCATATCTGATTTTGTGATTTATATGTCAATGTAATCAATACTAATAATAGAATAAGTTTCATTTCACCACAAATATAACTAGAAAGGCACTCACAGACTGCATCTGCCACTCTGTAATTTTCTTTGACAGCAACTAAAATAAAATATATATATCACACAATTCCTCAACCTCAAAAATACAGGTCAAAGTATCAAGACCTGTTTCTATCTCACTTTGTTCTCGAGTTTGACCATTTTTCAAAATCCTAATTTGCTGACATTATAACAAAGTTGACCTACAATGTAACCTTGAACTCTGTACTACATTCACCTGGCCATGTAGTGATTAAAATATATACATCCTTACTGGAGAGGAGCCCTCTAGACTATGTAGAGTTATGTAATTATGTTAGCAAATGAAGTTACAACCAATTTATTGAAGATTTTTAAACTACAGAACAAAAAACCAACCTCCACAAATACTAACCAAATTAGTCCAGTTTGGTTGTTCCCAGACTATCGGACAGTCATGCTAAAGACAGAGAAATTGACAGCATAAGTACATACATAAATTTCACAATGATGTACAAAAATAGTTTGAAAATGTCCTGATTATTTGTGTCACAGTTTGATATTAAGCACAAATATACACAATGTACTGGGCTCTGATTTTAGTGGTATAAGCACACAGATTTACCATTAAGGATGGGGGCAGGAACTGGCTTAATTTGTACGTTACACCTAAAATACCTCTCATTACCAGCCAATCAGTTTCAAGCAATCATGATAATTCTTAACCATCCTCTCGAAATCAAAGTCAAAAAGAAAAGATGCAGATCAGTATCAATCATTTTCAGTTTTTTACACTTGGAGATGATATGTGGTGGACATCTTGAGTACATTATAATGTTCCTATTTCAATATGGAAGTGAATACAGGTAGAGCCACAGGTGTCAAAAATCTGATGAATGCGATGATTTGGAACTGTGTACGATAAGTCATTGGATTAAAAATTAGCAAGTAGAAGCTACTCATGTGTAATATGAAAAATGTTATATTAAAAAAAAATGTAATAAACTATTCATAGCATCTATATTAATGAAGTAGCCCAAAACTGATTGGCTTAAATTTGGAGAGTTTGGGGGGGGGGAGAATTATATTATAATCATACTGAAGTAAGGGGGTGCAAGGTTGAAAAAGATATTAATTTGTGGAGGGGGGTATCAATTACACAGGTAAGCATCAAGTACTACAGAGTGGAATTCGTTGAATAAGTTCTTAATTGTTCAATCACTACAGCAGACTTTACACATTTATCATGTTCAGTTCTTTTAAACTATTCAAGAAATACTAAAAAAATTAATCAATAATCTCAATTAACTTTCAACTTGAAAAATATTACACAATTTACAAAAAGTAAGGCATATCCAAGATTATTAAGCAAATTCTTTTTCAACAAAAACCTAAATCAGCAACAAGAGAATACATAACATATAATTGTTGTGATGTTAAAAAAACATACTACTGTTATTTTAGAAATGGGAAAACTTAGTTATAGCTTTGGATGAAGTTTTTACTTTTGGGTCATACTTTCCCCTGATCCGTATAAGAAACATCTTCATTACGATCCTCTGGAATCTGTTCGCCTTTCTTGACACCGTTAACTTCATGGTTTCGGGTTCCTCCAGTACTTCCAAATGCATTGCTATTGGATAAGAGAGTAGAAATTGCCTTTTGCAAGTTTGTGCTGAGCCTAGGACAAGTGGAGTGTTTGGATGATAAAAAATGGGACCAAGGAAGGAAAAAAAGCAGGATAATGGAGAAAAATAAAAATGAAAACAAATCAGAGCTAGAAAATAACAAGCTTTCTATAAAAAACTAAACCAAAACTATTAAATCAAGCTCTGTAAAAAAAAAACTAAACCAAAACTATTAAATCAAGCTCTGTAAAAAAAAAACTAAACCAAAACTATTAAATCAAGCTCTGTAAAAAAAACTAAACCAAAATTATTAAATCAAGCCCAAAATATCAAGCTTTATATAAAAAAAACTAAACCAAACTATTAAATCAAACCCAAAATATTAAGCTTTCTATAAAAAAAACTAAACCAAAACCATTAAATCAAACCCAAAATATGAAGCTTTATATAAAAAACTAAACCAAAACTACTTATCTCAAAAATCCAATTGTACAAAAATTGTTTATGTACATGATAAAATATTACAATCCTTCAAATCATCAGTCTTTCTCTTAATTATTTTTACCAGTTTTGTGACTTTAAAGATCACTTCTTCAGAATGATTGTTTTTGTTGGTTTGTTTTTGAATTCCGTGCAAAGCTACACGAAGGCTATATGCACTAACCATTCCTAATTTAGCAGTGTACGACTAGAGGGAAGGCAGCTAGTCATCACCACCCCCGCTAACTCTTGGGCTACTTATTTACCAACGAACAGTGGGATTTATTGTCACATTATAACACCCCCACGGCTGAAACAGCGAGCATGTTTGGTAGGACAGGGATTCGAACCCACGACCCTCAGATTGTAAGTCGAACACCCTAACCACCTGGCCATGGTGGGCTCTTCAGAATGAAGTTTTACAGATAATAAAAATGTTGAAATACCAATTTTCAACTAGAGAAATAGCCTGAATTAAATACATATTTTTAGAAAATATAAAATAACTTAAACACAATAAAACATATACAAAAATTAATTAGTTACAGCTTAACAAATACACTTTCTTTTATATTCCTCAATCACCTTTCTTTTGAATTAATAAAACTAAATTAGAGTTTCTCCTGTTTTTTCTCTACATAATCTTAATAATTTATTACAAAATATACCTTACTTACTTTTTGTAATTCCTAGTAACAATGTTTACCATTTCACAATTCCTACTAACCCTAACTACCATAAATTCTGCCATCTTATTTATATTTATATTAGTGCCAAAAAAGACTAAAATTATTTTTTTTAAAATTAATCTCTTGTTTTATATTACATGTCCAATATTTAATATTATGCAATTCAAATTTCACTTTTTGTGGATTTTATATTTCATACAAAAACTTGTTTTATTCTTTCAACTTTTAGAGTTATTTAAAATTACTTGCTCTTTGCAGAACCAGATTTATAGTTTTCATTTCACTTAAGCTCTTCTTATTTTCACACTATTAAAACTATAAAACTAGTTCTGTATTTTTATATAACCATAAAAGTTGAAAGAAATAATAAAACAAGTTAACAGCAACACACAAAAATTATTTGAAATGCACAAGAAATTCATGTACAGGTGTTACAAATAATGAATAATTGCAACTAAATGGTTCCATTGGTCTCCTTTCACCACATTTCAAGTATTCTTAGGATCACTATCTTGTTTCTGAGGGAATGACATGATGGATAACAATCTTAATGTGCCTGCCAGCAGTTAAGTTGCCATCAATTTGTGTCAATCTCCAACACCATTAGCTAAGATACAACCCACACACATACGGGTTTTTCAGCATGTTTCATTGTAAATGTTGCATGGTGAATCTCCTCTCAAAACAACTATCAATGGTTTTCATCAAATAATTAAAAAATTAAATTAATATGTAAAATACACCCTCCTCCAGCTTTGCTCATCCCATTGCTTGAAGTTTGACACCCATTTCAGCTTTTTGATTTGGTTGCTCTCCAAAGCAGCAGTTTTTGAGAACTTACACATCCATTAACATGTACTATTCTAGAGGTAACATTTCATAATGTACTTAAAGCTAGGTCACTGTCTAAATTTCTCTTGGATTATCAAGATGTTACTTTAACATCACTTCTGAAAAGTTAACGCTTTCTGTTTCTATAATCAACGTCACTAATTTTCATATTCTCTTCATACTTTCCAGCTTTTACTGAAATACAAAATTTTATCCAATCAGTTGACAGCAATAGCATTCACCAGTCACAAAAACTTTGATTTCTACACATGGAATTTTTGTCATTCATATTCAAAGAGCAAAGCACTGAAACAACAAAATGGAACTAAACATATATTTTTTGTAATTAAACTCTAAATCTTAAATAGCAACAGTCTTTCGGGTGAATTACATAACTTATTTAACAAAAAGTTTTTACACATTAAAAGTATCGACAGTGGTAAACTGACGTTCAAAATTCTAATTATAGCAAATATCAAGTACAGAAGGATATTTAGAAGGATACAGAAGTCAAGGATACAGAAGTTGGTACCTGATGATGACAAAACCTTGTCGAAACGTTGTACATTTGCTGTTATATTAAAGTTTTTCTTCATTACCCATTCAAGCCGTCTCCAGCCATTATACAGAAGTCAGTATATTTGTACATCCAATTGTTCTTTTTTTTTTGAGAACTTTTCAAATCACAAACCTAATTCTTCAAAAGTATAATAAATAGGAGACTTAATGCATAAAATGAAGTTTTTAATAATCATCAGAATACATCTTTAGTTACTAAAGTTAGTCACTGTCCACGCAGTTCATCACCTTGGCGTTTTCATTTGCACATCAGTGTTACAAAGAAGGTTCCTGAACGCAAACACATTTCAAGGCAACTAAGCATTGACCCAGATATTTTTAAAGAGTGTTTCTACATTTAAAGACTTTAAGGTAAATTCTGTTTCGGAACATTAATTTTTAGGCAACTAAGCATTTATCCAGTTATTTTCAAAATTATTTCTAGTGGAAAGACTTTTAAAAGTAATTTCCTTTTTTGAGGTCCCTTTTAAAGCATGGCCAAAATAACATTCTGTTTACAAATAACGAGGTCCAAATACTTTCAGATGTAGTGTTTTCATTCACCTTGTATAGTATATTACAAGCCTAAACAACGTGCATGGATTCATGATACCTAGAAAACACGTAGGATAAACAAACCAGAAAAAAGAAGATTTTAAAATACAGTGAAAAAAACCTGTTTTTATGTGATGGTAATAATATTCTAACAGTATCAATATGAAGCAGCTTTCATAATATCAGTCTCTGTTCCAGAACATAAAGGAGTAAAGCTTTGAAGTTAACTGAAATAAACACTGTATTGCCCCTAGTTAATACCCTCTCTCTAATTATCCTCCCCTTTGAGTATTTTTTATAAAGTTTACTTTGTATGACAGCAATAGTAATCCACTTTTATTGCCTTAATTTTGATTTTAGAAAAATGAAGAAAAACAAACAAACACACACTTATTAGCACCGAAATAAACAAATCACGTGCGAGAAATATAATTCAGAACTGCACAAATACTATAATTAGTGCCCCACCTTTGCAGTTTGCAATGCCCCCAGGGGGCATTAATTAGGGGCAATACAGCATATTTAAGTAGAAGATTTCTTCTCCCTCTTCACTACAATACTGCCAAGAACAAAATAAGAAATGTCAGGGTGTTAATTTTGACGAACTAGTGCAGAAAACACAGAAATGTTTATAATTTGAAAGTTAATCCTGGGAATATTTCTCTGAAGAGAATGGAGCCTATATATAATCTTCAAATAAAACAGTATAACGTTTGAAAGTTAATCCTGGGAATAATAATGGCTGGAGACGGCTTGAATGGGTAATGAAGAAAAACTTTAATATAAGTTTAACATAACAGCAAATGTACAACGTTTCAACAAAGTTTTGTCATCATCATTACCCATTCAAACCATCTCCAACCATTATTAGTCTCAAAGTGGGTTTCTCGTCATCGAATTTAATCCTGGGAATATTTATTTGAAAAGAATGGAGCCTATATATGATCTTCAAATAAAATATAAACATTATTACTCTGGTTGCCAAACTTGTATATTTCTCTAGAGGTATAACCTCAGAGAGAAAGTCAAAAAATATTATACAATGTTCGATTTAAGTCTTGGCTACATTGCTACATTTTACTTGTCCAATGAAACATGATAGTATACAAAGTTTGAAATAGATTTGTTTTTAATTGGTTTTCAAAGTTTAAAAATAATGTTTCTTGTTTAATTTACACTCTCCTATTCAGTTTTAATTACAATACCCTGTTGGTCCTGCTATTGTGGTTGAACTCGTTTTTTTTCCTTCTAGAGACATCACGTGCTGTTCAAGAGAATCCAGAAGACTGCTTGGAGCCTGACAAAAAAGTAATAGTAGTCCTGTAGCTAGATCGATTCAGAGTACACTCTCAATAAAAGCAGATATTATAAAATTGATACGCACTCAAATATACGATGAGCTTCTCAAAATATTAAACTAATATTTTATCTATTTTCAGATGAACAATTTAATATTTTTAATTTTTTAAGTATATACAATAAATATCTTGCTACTTAATGTACATTTTTTAGTATTTCATATCTCAAAATAAAAACACAGACCAAACGGGTACGACTGAAGGGTACATTTCAACTGTGACCAAAACGGGTACGACTGAAGGGTACATTTCAACTGTGACCAAAACGGGTACGACTGAAGGGTACATTTCAACTGTGACCAAAACGGGTACGACTGAAGGGTACATTTCAACTGTGACCAAAACGGGTACGACTGAAGGGTACATTTCAACTGTAACCAAACAAACATAACTAAAAAACAGACTTCAGCTAAAAGATAACCTACCCTTGTTAGATCTGGTATGTCACCTTTATCAATGCCAATGTCCTGAAATAAAGGAAAACCATCTATGAAATCCCACAGTTTCAAATTAATCTTTTATACTACATGATTTTCAGTGTGTACATAATGCTCAATGCTAACATTTAACAAATCTAAACAAATGACAATTTATTTAAAAAATTTTTCCAAACACTACTTACATCAGAAAATCATATTTGTAAAATTTAAATAAAATTGATAGCCATAATCTGAAGAGAAAAAAAAACATAACCAAGAGAGAAAACATGTATTTACAGCAAAACTGTGACAACCAAATATCAATCATTGTCATGGTTAGTAGCCTATACAATCACCTAAGTATAATTATTGGTCAGTTACTAATACTTTTTCATACTGGTACTGCAGAGTTTTTGTCAGGACTTTCATGGAGTGGGCAGGAGATTAGCAACCCAAACAAAGATACAAGTTGATTCATTTGTTTGTTTATGTGCAAAGATTTGACTAGTTCACCACAGAGAATCAAACCCTGGATTTTAGTATTGCAAATCGGCAAACTTACCGCTGACTCACTGGGGGGGTGGGGGACAAACTAAATTTACAATTACGACTTGCAAACACGAAATTTTTAAACACACTTCATGCTAACTCGTTCGCTATTAGCTTTTGTTTTTATTCATTGTATGTAATATACTTTATTCCAGAAAACAGTAGAATAAAAACAACATTTTACACATATATATGAACATATCAAATGAATGAAACTAAATATTTATAGGTTAAATATTCCCTGTGCTAAAAATGGCTCCAACTAGACAGTTAAATAAAACAGTAGTAGTAAAACCCTTTTTAGAAATCTTATTTATCATCTCATTAGATTATCAATACAATTTAATTAGAGAAAAGTACGACTTGGATTAGATCAATATAATTTAATTATAGACAAATATGACTTGGATAGAAAATCATCAAGTTTTGTTTCTTAATTTTTAATGAAGAAATCTTTTATATCAGCTAGCACAACTACAAGAATTCTACGCACAGTTTTTTATTGAGAATAACAAAAACAAACCTCTGCAACTTTCAAGAATTCTGCTACTTTGTTCATATGAATAAGAAACCTTTTATACACATCCAGGCTTTCTTGACAGTGTTTCTTGTTCAGTTGGAAATAGTTTTCTGAGGGAAAATATTTATTTATTATTATTATTTCTCTAGTACACAAAGAACAAGATGGAAATGAAGTGCAATGACAGATAAAAATGCACGAGGGGCTACGACAATAAAAATACACAAGGGACTACGACAATCTGCCCTGTGTGAAATTTGTACCCCCCAAGAAAAAAAGATGCTGCAATATTTCTGTGTTTTAGGAGTTGTTCTATATTCTACATAACACTGACAACCCATTTTATGATAATAAAATAAAAAGACATCAGTGATTTTTCCAAACAGATTTAAAGTGAATTAAGACAGCACAATAATGATGCTGTGCTGCTAAGAAATTTCAAACTGAATTTTGAAATGTATCTACTTAACAACCAACCTCTCTTTTTATCAACCTACATGTGAATTTCTAAATATAAAAGCGTATAATATGGTGTCAAAGGATCAATCTAACAAACAGATATTAAAATATGAATCACAATAACTTTAAAGTATGCCATTTATTATTTTGAAATGTGAGAACAATATTCTTTTAGAGACACCTAAGGTCAGAAGAAGCTCTATTTGTCTAGTATTAAATCTGTAGTCTGGACAAGTCAGCCATCTAAGGTCAGAAGAAGCTCCATTTCTCTAGTATTAAATCTGTAGTCTGGACAAGTCAGCCATCTGAGGTCAGAAGAAGCTCTATTTATCTAGTATTAAATCTGTAGTCTGGACAAGTCAGCCATCTAAGGTCAGAAGAAGCTCCATTTGTCTAGTATTAAATCTGTAGTCAGTCACACATACGGATGATGTCTCCTGGATCAAGTTTCCTGAAAACTTTACAGGTGATGTAAAGAAGGGTATTTTGACAGTTTTCCAGAATATAATCCAATACAAAGCATAGATTATTATTAGGCATAACACTTAAAATTCAATTGTGTTGACAAAAAATGATTTTATAGTTATCTACATTGTACTTCATTTGAATGGATTGAAAAATGATGAATACTAGAGGGTAGATATCATGAAATTATAACGAAACTTATTAGAAATATATCTTTAAACAACTTAGTATGTTTATTAAACAGACACTCGGGAAAATAAACATTGTCTGTTTCATTGTTGTTGTATTGATCAGAGCTTGTCTTATTTGACTTCACAGTAACCATGAGACAATCTCTCACAGCTTCAACATTCACAACTTCACAACATTAACTTCAACTAATACTGTTAACAACTAATTTTAAAACCATATTTTCACATGCAATGATCATAAGTATGTTCTATTAAATTAAATTTTAATGGTTATTTCTCATCACAGTTATTAATAACTTTATTTGTTGTTAAATAACTCTTATTCGAGGGCTATCTGTGCCAGCTGTCCCTAATTTTGAAGTGATAGACTAGAGGGAAGGCAGACAGTCAACAACACCCACCACCTACTCTTAGGCTACTCTTTACCAACAAAAAGTGGGATTGACTGTCGAGTTCAAATGCCCCACAGCTGAAAGGTCAAGCATGTTTGGAGAATGAGAGTTGAACCCTCAACACACAAACTGTTAGTCGAGTGCCCTAACCATCAGGCCATGCCACACCCAAGTTATTAGCAATGTTGACATTACTTAGGTAATAACTTTATATACACATTTTAAATACATTTTTTCACTTTCACTGTGCTTAATTTGATCTTACTTTCCTCAGTGTCAAATGTTCCAGCATTTACAGTATGATCTTATACTGATCAACACATTTACGAATCATTTTACTGTAGAATCTGTAGTAATACGAGTCCTAAATGGCATGTCAAATTATAATTAAGGCTTAACAGCAGTGTGCCAAAGTTCCGATTTAAAAACAGAAAATAAACAAGAAAACCTACAAAACATTATTTGTCAGTGCAGAGACAGATATAAGAAAAGGAAAAGTGCCCACTGTTGAGTGCGAGCCAGTATGAAAAACGTTCTTACCCAAGAGGTTAATAATCCCATCATTGTAGCTAGCAAACAGACGTATTAAGTCTCTGAAGAGTAGCATAAAACAGGCCCGAATCACAGAGTTCATCAAGTCATTTGAAGTGCACTGGAAGTTCAAAAGAAGCAAAAAAGCTTTTAGTGCCCACGAGTCTCACACATATATACTTAGATACAATTATAAACCAAGTTGATATACCATTGTTGTGATGCATTATTCTAAATCCATTATAAGACAGTAATAGAATATGTAGTACATACATTATAGATATACCGATGATATACCATTGTTGTGATGCATTATTCTAAATCCATTAGAAAACAATAATAGAATATGTAGTACATACATTATAGATATACCGATGATATACCATTGTTGTGATACATTATTCTAAGTCTATTATAAGACAGTATTAGAATATGAGATGATAAAGTTAAGTCTAGCTCTGTGTATTAAAACATACACTTCAGTAGAATGAGATGGTAAAGTAAGTCTAGCTCTGTGTATTAAAACATACACTTCAGTAGAATGAGATGGTAAAGTAAGTCTAGCTCTGTGTATTAAAACATACACTTCAGTAGAATGAGATGGTAAAGTAAGTCTAGCTCTGTGTATTAAAACATACACTTCAGTAGAATGAGATGGTAAAGTAAGTCTAGCTCTGTACATTAAAACATACACTTCAGTAGAATGAGATGGTAAAGTAAGTCTAGCTCTGTGTATTAAAACATACACTTCAGTATAATGAGAT
>NW_013666246.1:287854-291042 GCF_000517525.1 Limulus polyphemus
CCTAGCTCCGTATATTAAAACATACACTTCAGTATAATGAGATGGTAAAGTAAGTCTAGCTCTGTGTATTAAAACATACACTTCAGGAGAATGAGATGGTAAAGTAAGCCTAGCTCTGTGTATTAAAACATACACTTCATGCCAACGTAATGCACTATTACTGTTAACTCACATCAAACTCCACAAGTGCATCCATCTGGTTTTGAAGAGCAGGCACGGTTTGTAACAACTGAAAATACAGAAAACTGATATTTAGCTTCGTTACTGAACAACTCATCACCCCTACGTTACTTTCTTATTGCCCAAAAAAATCCACTTACTCAAAAGTTAAGAAATGGCTTTCTAATATTCTTAATTAAACTTAATAATTAAAAGAAACTGTCTTTGAAAAAGGAAAGTACAGTAGGTTGAGTAGATCACTTACTAACTTATATGTGGAAAAAAAACCCCCAAAACATTAAATCAAATCAAATGACTGAAGAGACTGTTTGTTTTATATTTTATCCTGACTTTACTTCCTGAAATTGAGTGCCTAGTGATGTACTTTACATTTACGAGATTTCCCATTCATGGTCTGACACATATTTTCTACTACCTTTTGTTTGTATTTGTTTCTGTGTGTACCTAACTAGACCACAAACCTTACAAAATCATGTATTTGTTTCTCTGTGTACCTAACCACACGACAAACCTTACGAAATCACGTACTTGTTTCTCTGTGTACCTAACCACACCACAAACCTTACGAAATCACGTATTTGTGTGTACCTAACCACACCACAAACCTTACAAAAATCACGTATTTATTTCTGTGTGTACCTAACCACACCACAAACCTTACGAAATCAGAAGAACTTGAGTAATTTTTCCTTAGAGTTATCTCTGAAAAACTTTGACAAGCTCCATTTAAATATCTTAGTTAAAATTTATTTCAATTTCCTGTTTTTTTCTGGATGTATATACTATACTTTATTCTTGTATTCTCAGAGAAAGTTTCACAGTATTACAAAACAGAGGAAGATATCTTTATTTATCTAGCAAGTCACACAAACCAAAGCAAAAACTGAAAGAAATTATAAGAAACGTTCCTACAAAAACTTACACTGAGATTAAACATATTAACTTTATTAGAAAATCTAAGGATTCAACTTTTCATACTGCTAAAATTATTACAATAAGAGTAATTTATTGGGTGTTTCTAGATAAATTCTGCACAATTTTATTCACATATCTTTATTGGATATTTTTAGCTAAGTTCTATATAATTTTACTAACAATAAATTATGTCTATTGGGTGTTTCTAACTAAATTCTGTACAAGTTTACTAACAATAAATTATGTCTGAAGTCAGTCCAATTATTTTTTTAACAAGCTAATAAAAGAATACAAAAACTTAGAAATATCTGCCTTAAACCAATCCTTGAGCAATATTAACCAGGTTGCTGTTATAGCACCATTACTGACAATTTTCAATATCAATGAAATTTGGTGTCTTTATGTTACAGTGTCCAAAATATGTAGAGAAACTTGAGATCATCACGGCAGTTATTAGTTTTCTTGTAAATCAACAGTACAATACCGAATTTTGTTCTTTCAAATGTTGCAAGTCATTTTTTACAGTCTATGCACATTTACTAATGATAAACAATGAAAATTGGGTTTTAACCAATAAAAGTCATAACTCACATTAAACAACAAAGTTACATACCTTTTCAGTGCTCATGGACCTTAATTTTCCATCTTCTTTCCTACAATAAACATTGGAAACTGAAGTTAGGGCAAAGCATCCACAAAATTAAATAACCATGACTATATTATCTGGTGAGAACATTACCAAGCATATTCATTTGGTTGGTTTGAAATTTGCATAAAACTACTCGACGAATATCTGCTAGCTGTCCCTAATTCACCAGTGACAGACCAGTGGGAAGGCAGCTATTCAACACCACCAACTCTTGGATTACTCTTTTGCCAACAAATATTGGGATTGACCATTACATTATAATGGCCCCATGGCTGAAAGAGCAAGCATGTTCTGGGATTCAAACTTGGGAACTACAGAGTCAAGAGCATGTTCAAAACTACATTAAAAAATAATAGTTTTAATTACTGTAAATAAAGTCTGATGCATTATGAATGGATAACACTAAAAAATTATAGATTTTATTACTGTAAATAAAGTCTGGTGCATTATGAATGGATAACACTAAAAAATTATAGATTTTATTACTGTAAATAAAGTCTGATGCATTATGAATAGTAACTCCAAAGCTGTTTTAAAACCAAGTCAGTAAAGGTATATAATTCAGTAACTAGAATATAACATGTAACCAATCTACTAAGTAAATATTCCCTTATTTCAACTCCTGTAACCATATCTTCATCAGAAATCTAACATTGCATCCCTGAACATTTTATTTTGACGTCCAACCTGTATCACTTCTCTCCATCACTACTTGACTCCATAAGATCTCAACCAATCTTTCTACAGCTAAAGTCTCTCATTATTATTGTTAATAGTAACGACCGTGATCTTATTATACAACTTATCATCTGTTCACTAGGTGGCTTATATACTAATTATAAACTATTCATCCTTATAATTCTCATTATATCACAGTCTTCCATTTGAACTTGATATATTAAATCTTTTTTTATTCTTAACTATCCTATCAGTTTGGTTATTCCAAAATTCCCTCACCTCTGTACAAGTTTATACTTTCTTAATAAAATTATTTAAAACTTCCCCGAACATCCTGCTATCTAGTCTTCTTAAACATACAAGTCTTACTTATCTTGAAAAATTAAACAGGACTAACCAGGCCACTGTTGTTCTGAGCATATCCCTAATAAACTTTTATTGAAGTCTAGGACCCAACTAAGCAGTTCTTCCTGTGTATAGCCCAAGGATCCAGGAGGATCACAAACCAATTTCTATTTTCAAACCTCTGAAAAGGTTTTTTTTAAGCAGCTCTTCTGATTCACAATTTCCAACATCATGCGCTACAAAAAATTTGCCCCCCTTCGTACCAGCAGTTATTACTAAACACTATAATATCCTGTATTTTAATTATTGTCCTAGTATTTATATTCTCCCTATTGCCCCCCTTCGTACCAGCAGTTATTACTAAACACTATAATATCCTGTATTTTAATTATTGTCCTAGTATTTATATTCTCCCTATTGC
>NW_013666246.1:291486-306335 GCF_000517525.1 Limulus polyphemus
TATTCTCCCTATTGCCCCCCTTCGTACCAGCAGTTATTACTAAACACTATAATATCCTGTATTTTAATTATTGTCCTAGTATTTATATTCTCCCTATTGCCCCCCTTCGTACCAGCAGTTATTACTAAACACTATAATATCCTGTATTTTAATTATTGTCCTAGTATTTATATTCTCCCTAATACAAATAACTTTATCCACTTACATAACGAGAGACTCTCACTACATAAACCTCTTGATTATCCTGTTCCTCAAACATTCAAATCTATTGGAATGATCCCTGAATGCTAAATGAACCTGACTATATCTCCAACTTTATTACTACTATGTACGTGTATAAAACCAATTCTTGCTCTCACCCCCACTTCCATAAACCACTTTTTACCATAGCCATCTATTTCCAGTCTTGCTCAGTTGATTTGTGTTCCCAATCTGTTGTTTTCTTTCTCTAATTCGACAATCTTTCTAAAGCTATATCTAAGTTATCCTCAAGTAGCCAAGTTCTAAACTTTGCCGAGTCTCCTGAAAAGTGCAAAGTTCTCAAATTAAATCTGTCACCTTTATCTTTAGAGTAACTGTGAACATTAATACTTACCCTCTGTGAATCTTACAAAAGTCAAAACCTATGGATCTGTATGCTACTGCTTTTCCATTGAGATACTTGGAGTATCTTCTTATGAACGTGGACATGTCATATCCTGTAACAGATCAACTCAGAAACTAAATAAACTGTCTTATAAAATAACATTTAGAAATCAATCAAATGGAGTTTTTATTTTGATATACAATTTTTACCTTCACTTAATCTCAAGATTAAATCAAACATTTATCAAAACCAGTAACTAAGTACTTACAAGTATGTTCAAACCAACAGAAAGGATGCTTCAGGAGTTTTACTTATTATAAAAATAACAACCTACCAATATTTTTTTTTTCATGTTTCTATCAACTTGTTCATTTTAGACAAAATAAGAGGACGTGGAAAGAAAAATCGTCTGTTGTTTACATGATTTTCAGTAGACACAATTAGCTTAAACATATTGGTTTCTAATGCTTTGCAGGCTTTCGGAATTTAAACCACAAAGTCAAACATTTATTTTTCTGTTTATAAAACATTTTTGGCTCAGAAGATTGTTCTAGCATTGATCTTCAGTACAGTCCATACGGAGTTTGGAGGATGTTTTGAAATCTGCACTTAGGTTTGTAGCATGTCCTTTATATATTAAAACACTGACCACCATGAAGCTCCAATATGAATTATTTTCTGGTCTACCTCTATCTTGGCACATAACTAAAGGAGTGTGGATGTTACAAATAGTTACCTTGTGCTCCACTTTTATCTATGAAATTCCCAAGTTCAAAAGTGTAGTTACTTGATGCAAAGAAACGGAGAAATCTCTGTAATAGAATAACACTTAAGTTATCTGCTGAAAGATTACATAATTATATATGTATATATTTTTTTCATAACATCATAAAGCAAAAACAAATACAGATGCCATGTTTACTGCCTTGCCAATTTATTAAAAACTAATTTAAAGATACTGAGACTGGATATTAACATTAACAAAATCTAAATAAATGTCAGCTCTTACACAAGTTTTTATTACTCAAAGATAAAGATTCATTAAACATATTGTTAACTGAAACATTGTGATGGGAAGTTAGATACCAAACAAAATAATTGACACTACACTGTAATGTTTCAGATAGAGAGGTGGCTGCTTGAGACAAGTCCGGGTAGCCCAGTAGTTACAGCATTGGTTTCAAGACACTAGCTTAAATCTCAGCTAGAGCAGAACACTTTTCACATATTTTGACTTGTATGGAAAGAGTATACTATACACTTCTGCCAACTTTATTGATTTTGAGAACACTTTGGGCTCCATGATGATTTCTTCATCAGGTCTCATGAACCTGAAACATCATCAGAAAATCCATAGTAAACTCTGTCCACATGTCAAATACACTGCCTAAGTCTCCTTCAAAAGATTTTGATATGCATATTAAATAAAACATTTATGAGACATCTATTTTAAAAGTCCACCTGAAACTCATCAGATCAGAAACTAGTAGCACTACTAACCTCGTTACCATAACACATGAGATGATGAATAGTGACCAAAGCTTTGAAGACTACCACCCATGATGAATGTTGAGTCCTCTCAATGAGAAAGTTAGCCATTTGTGGAATGGAGACATTAGGTTCATTTGTACACTGTAGAAGATCTAAAAAATGATGAAAATACTGAACTGAGTGGTTACAATGTCATAGTAAATGTGAAATACATATCCAAGCATATCTCGGACTAATCAATAGGAACATTTTACACAACCTCGTAGTATTTTGTTTTATCTTTATACAGTAAGACTATTAAGTAAAATAATTTCTATTGTATTTTAAGACAGGGAACAAACTCATTTTAGATATTTATTGTGCATTATTAAATATTCGCTTTATTTCTTTAACATATCTGTGCCAAACCTTACACAAGTATGGTCTTAATCTTAAAAGAAGCATGTCTAGGAACTTACAAGTGGAAGCAAAGGAAAATATAGCATGTCAACCATGATACCCATGCCATTTCCAGTGCTAACAAGACCTGTTTAATACCAGGGCTCACAGGCTAGTTGGGATACAACAGACATAGCTGGGGTCTAGGTGGGTTAAGTAAAAACAAATTTGAAAATGACACGACTTCTACATTATATCCTAATTTGTTTTACTAAATAATTTTGATTTATAAAACTAATGAATTCTACATACACTCACAGAATATGTAACAAATTGTTATTATATTCATGGATGTGGAGATGAGAAAATCTTGCCTTCAAAATTTTAAGGCTACGAGGTGTTAGCTGGAATATATATTTCTATTTCATGCTGGGAATGAACTTACTTAACCTCTTTTAAGGAAGAAGTTACAAGTTTATTTTATGAACGAGTTGAACCATCTTTTAACAACATGTATCACACTTTAAATAACAAACATTAGAAAACAAAATTGAACTACAACTGTTGTTCACTACAACTGATAAAATTCAAATTTTCAGAAATCTGTTTTTCTTTTCTTTTTACTTTTAAGATTTGTTTAGATTCATGTAAAAACTTTAATGCATACATAATCTGATGTAAATCTTCAATTCAAAGTAGCCCCTATTTATGTGGCTTTCCTGCAGACACACCCCCTAGCTGTACCATGTAAACAAAACCCCGTTAAGTTAACATGAAGGAACTGTTTGGTCAAAAATCACATGAGTAAGATTACATGTAGCTGTTCTAAGGCATTAGTTGCCGAAGGTTGTACAAAGTATGTTTCGGAAGTTTTGTAGTTCTTACTGGAGACTTTTTTTATGCATCTCATTAGCTCAAAATTTGTCTGAATCAGGTTGTACATGAAAAAAAAAAAGGCAGTAAGACTAGAGGACACAAGTTTAAAAGAAAGAAGAACCTAACCTTGTCCACAGTTAAAGCTACTTTTCTATTAGAACAGTTCTCTTATGCAACAAAATAGCTTGACAGAAATTGCAGGATTGAAGGAAATTAAGAAAAGAATGGACAAGATCAGGATTAGTATAGGAAAATGAGTTGGAAATAAAAATAAGAAAGGCCAAACATCCCCTTGTTATAACTTAGAAGTGAAATATTTTGACATAAGTACATAGTTGTTGAAAAGAGTATGCTACTGTTTACATTCATTAACATTATTTATACACACATATAGTTCCTTAGGCATGTTTAACAAATACATGTAAAATGTTAAGATTCCAGATGTTGTAAAACTTTGTGCCAAATGCAATACTCCGTATTATAGGCCTTCAATATTTTGATGAAAAATGACCCAAGAACAAGTTCAAAGTAAAATAATTTTGGAAATATGACTTGCCAACAATAGTCGTAATTTACCATCAGATATTTTAATGAAGACTTCCAAGTTCCAGTAATTGTATAAAACCAATAGAATTTATTGTGCTTCATTCAGTCACACATCAAGAAAAAAACTATTTTTAAGATCTAGCTACTAATTATTTTCCAATCTAACCAGATCAGTTTGAGATATCACAGCTGAGAAGGTTCCCGACAGAAAAATGTGTAAAAATTACTAAAATAGCAATTCAAAAAATAAAAATAAATAGGCGGTTATTATAAATATAACACCTTTTATAATTGTTGCAGTTGTATTGTAAGTTGTACTTTTGTAGTTAAAATTATAAAGTTAAAGTGACTTAAACAATGGACTACGAGTATGAATGCAGAGTGTGAATTCTGCAATACAGCAACTTGATATTAAAAACTTTAGATATTAATTTTTTCAAATTTAAACTACCATATAAAGGAAGAAAACTTACAATCCAAATGTTTTTTCTTTGGAGCAATTAGTTCTTCAGTCGCTGCTTTACACACACTTCTTGCTAACCCTTGACCTGCAAGAGCATGTCGAGCTGCAATTAACCTATCCTGCAAACTCTGGCCACCCGACATAATTTTTGTAGGTTTTTACTATGCACAATTAAAAGAAAATAAAAAACGTCTACTGGTCTACGCTAAACCTTTAGATAGAATAAACATGACTAGCATTCAGACTACCGCTATATAATCATCCAGTTACACCCCCTACTTGTTATTAGGATACATTGTCAAGATCGACACAAAGGCGTAGAAACATCCCCTCACCCAATCAGAACACCTAACACCTATTTCATTCAACATCGATTCGCTAAGGCAAAATTATTGCTGCTAACAGCGCCACAATACGAAAAAATGAGTAACCCTTGTTTATATTGGATGTTTTCCTTTTTTCCTACCACGTTTTAGCTACATAACGTCTAATTATTCCATAGAAAAAAGTTTCCACGAGCAGTAAAATATCTAAACAATACATTTTATTACCAATATCAGTATTAACGAATAAAGTACAACAACAGCCGGCCAGAGGAGTTTTGTATTGAATGAAACGAGTCATCAGCAATAGATATGACATACGTAATGCGTTAAAATACTGTTACATATCTGCTTGTACGTTAATTTCCGCAGAACTTCAGCGATACATATATTCTTTTTTATTCTTTCTTGATAAAACTTTTAGTAATACATAGAATTTTCACAGTCACATTAACTTAACTACTTTTATAAACACACGCTATAATCCACAGCGATTCACACACTTTATTTACGTTGCCTACTGTTCGCTTGACTCAATTATCTATATCTCCGATCTATCTATTTTTGTCTTTGTGCTGGTTTTTCTCGCCAGGCTTATATACTAAAAAAAGAGGGCGCCGGGCAAACACTAGGACATTCGAGGAGTTTCTCGATAATTCATGACCCTTCTAGAAACTCCAGCGCGCATGCTCCTAGGGTCGCGTGACTTCCGCTGTCGTAACAATACTATTATTATTCATTCTTCTTCTTGAAAAATCTAAGAGACTGAATAAAGAATGTAGCGTCAAAAATTATAAAAGGCTTAATATTAACGCCTTAGGTTTGTTTGTATATTTTAGAGCAACCTGGATTGTAGCGCTGTAATTCCGTTGACTTATCGCTGTCCCACTGGGGACAAACGCCTTAGGACAAGTCTAGTTAGATATTGATGTGTTTTAATGTAATTGTTGTTTAAAAGAATAACAATATGACTAGATTATTTTAGAGTTTAAAAAACATATATATCTTTTTAAGACCGTATTTGGTATCGATGCAAGTATCAATAATTTGTTCTAATCACATTATAAAACACAAACTGACTTCCTCTTTGTATCAGTTCAAAATTATGGATGGTTATGAACTAATAGTCCCGGTGTAACTTTACTTACAATTCTCAATCAAACTCAGATATATTACAGAATATTTAAACAAATTCTGAAAACTCATCAAACACTTCTTATTGTTATGTATAACAACCATTTTGGTAGAAAGCTAACAAAAAATGTCAATGTTAAATCAAGTGAAACTTTTGACTTCGTTAGTTTTTATGCTTGCGAGTTAAAAAATTAATAATTAAAAAGAGTATGATATTTTTATTGTGCATTGAATTAAATTTTCATTCTTTAAATTAAATGGAACCTGATAATATCATAACTCCTAGCCATTTAACCAATACAATTAACTTTCTAGTTTGTTTGTTTGTTTTTGAATTTCGCGCAATGCTACACGAGGGCTATCTGCGCTAGCCGTCCCTAATTTAGCAGTGTAAGACTAGAAGGAAGGCAGCTAGTCATCACCACCCACCGCCAACTCTTGGGCTACTCTTTTACCAATGAATAGTGGGATTGACCGTCACATTATAACGCCCCCACGGCTGAAAGGGCGAGCGTGTTTGGTGTGACGGGGATTCGAACCCGCGACCCTCAGATTGCGAGTCGAGCACCTTAACTACCTGTCCATGCCGGGCCATTAACTTTCTAAGCTACATACATTACAGCCGCCCAATGGTCAGCATATTGGATTGTGAATTCTAGGTTATGTAGCTCGCGTCGCGTTAACACCACACAAAAATCGCGCTTCGCATTCTGGGGCCGTGAATGCGTTATAAGAGTGACGTTAAAACCCTAAAATTCGATTAGAGTAACTCAAGAGTAAGCGATGAGTGGTGTTGACTAGTTTTCTTCCATCTAATATGTCATTTTAATGTTAGGGACAGCTATCACAGAAAGCTCTTTTGTATCTTTGTACGAAACTCAACAAAATAGACTAATTTGTATTCTTAATTTTCAAATAAGAGGCATTTTTAAAAGCTGCACGTAAGACTTAATTCTTTAACTTACTTTCGATGTTTGTAAAACTAAAAAGGTGACGCATAAAACCGATGATGCCTTTACTAGCGAAACTATGGTCGTGAATAAATGATGCATTTGTGAAGCGTACGATTGTCTTATTTTTCCTCAACTGTGTATAAATAAAAACTATAATAATATTATTCAGTTTAGTTTCGTGATATTAATTTAAGTATTATTAATATATCTATTATGACCAGAAAATTATTTGAACTACAGTATTAAGGACATCTTGAAGTTTTATAATAATATCTTTCGATCTTTATTTTAGTTCTCTTTTGTTTATTTAATTTCTTTATATATATTTTAGTAAACGGGTTCGATATCCGTGGTGGGCAGAGTACAGTCAACCACTGTGTAGCTTAACAATAATCAACCGTTCAAACAAAATCAATTTTATTAATAGTTTGTTTATTTTCGAAGTTATCAAAACTAAATTTTGAATATACTGAGTTATAAACCTTTTTAAATTTATGCTTTTTTTCTTGTCTTATTATTACTACTAAAGAAATTAAATTAATTGTTTTACCATGTAATTCTGACGTTAATAATTAGTCTAAAATGAGTATTTAAAAACGATTATATATATTTTTTGTTCTTTAAACATGAGTGTATCTTGCTGCATGAATTGAATCATACCTATCTAAAAATCGTCCCTCAGTAGCACAACGGGATGTCTACGGACTTATACCTCTAGAAACCAGGTTTCGATATTTGTGGTGGACAGAGCACAGAGAGCCATTTACGTAGATTTGTACTTAATGACAAACAACAACAACAACATCTGAAAATTAGAGCTTATATTTTAGAGTTAAGTTCAACTTGAATCCATTAGGGGGCAACGGTATAGGAAATTGTATAAAAAGGGTTCGTAATTATTTGTACGAAGATTTAGAAGTGAAACGAAATGTCACAGGAAAATTATGATCACCACCTTGATGGAGGTGAGCCTCAACATATACCACAGATAGAATTTATTATCAGAGTGAGCTATTTATATTGCATTACGTTTAGAAAAACGTTAAGTTCGTAGTTGAATATTGTAAGTAAGTGTATTTGTAAGTGCGGTCTAGTGCAATGATACATTAGTAAATGCTTTAGTACTTTTGCGGCTCCCCAGTGGCCGTATGTCTGCGGACTTACAACGTTGTAAACCGGGTTTCGATACCCGTGGTGGGCAGAGCACAGATAGCCCATTGTTTAGCTTTGTGCTTAATTCCAAATAAACAAAGTACTTCCGTTAGGCCTAACGTGTCGGATGGAGCTGTTGTCGTGTTGATAACGTAAATAAATATTGTATTATTAATCTATACCATAAAAATCTCATTTCTAATGACTTACGTAAAAATAATGATCACAATTCACCTGTTTAATCTGGTTCACACAGTAACAGTTGGTCATAAAAATTGCCTAAACCACTAGTATTAGTAGTAGTATACTAGTTACTACAATGTCGTATCTCAGCTAGCTTGATAAGCCGTGGTAATGGTATTGAACGAAAGCCTCGTCGGCATTGGATGTGGCAGATATAATGTGATTAATATACTATAATATATTCTCCTTTGCTTTCATTCATTGTTTTTTTTTAGAATTATGTAGGCTTTTTGTGAATTTCGATGTTAATATCTTAAGTGAAATGACAAAACTTGAAGTAAACCAAAGTATAAGTAATATGGAACAAAGTTAAAATGGTAAAGTTTATTACCAGATAATGAATTGACATTTTAATTCTAAGCAATTGATTTTAGTGTGTCGGTCTTAAATTATTGTTACAACCAACACATAATGTTTTTAAAAGTATGAATCTAAGGTGTACAATGTCCGGTAAAGGTACGTGTATAATCTTCTTGCTATATCTTACTGTAATGGAGCAATGACGTAGCCGTCTATATATCTATCTATGTGACCGAAATAATAAATACGATAGTGCCATTTGTTGTGCTGAAATGCAAGATCTCTTTGCCAGAAGTGGTGATTGAGGCTTATAAAATGTGGCGCCATCTATTGAATGGCACCACAAACAAAAATACATTAAGAATTTCACACTTTGGGCATTCAAGATTCAGACAATTAGAAAAATAACTGTTGTATGTGCAACAACCATTTCTTTATAATAGAACACAATTTTAAATGAAAGTACTCCCCTCACAATTTTCACTAGGACTGTACGCGAGGGTTTGATTATATCTTTAATTAGTGTACTTCTTAAATGCAGTACTGAGAAAGTGGAGTTCTTGAAAAAATAATATTTTTTCAATAAACGGTAACACTTTTAATATATAAAACATTATTCCGTAAAATTTATGAAAATTGTGAGCCCTGTACATTGAATCACTTTGATGCAGTGAGTTGTGTATGACTAAAAAAGGACAATCCGAACAGCTTTCCCGCTCAGTTCTTCCCAGAAAAAAATATTTTTTTTTAGAAAATTTTAACTTTTTTACAACTGTTTGTAACGATGTGTGAATACGACAACAGCCACCCGTAGCGTCATATGAGTTTGTTGTTTGGTAAACTCTACATATGATACGGATACATGTCGCCACTGATAATTTGTTATTTTTTGTCAAGACCTAAAGATCAATAACTAAAGATAAAATTGATTTGATGGAAAATTTGGGCATATATAAAATATTATGTGGATATAAAAAGTTTATATAGGACAAACTAAAAGAAATTTAAAATTCAGACTGAATGAACATAAAATAAATGTTAAAAATAATAATATTACCATTTCACCATTTAGCAGAACATGTTAGTGAAACTAATCGCACAATTCAATTGGAATTTTTTTTTATTTTAAC
This sequence comes from Limulus polyphemus, assembly GCF_000517525.1. Taxonomy (NCBI): domain Eukaryota; kingdom Metazoa; phylum Arthropoda; class Merostomata; order Xiphosura; family Limulidae; genus Limulus; species Limulus polyphemus. The sequence goes on from NW_013666246.1 coordinate 301,062, forward strand.
ACAACCTGGAAATGTAATTGGTGTAAATATACGTAAATCTATTGAGATAATTAAATGTAAAAAAAGTAAATTTAAATTATTGAATAAAGATGATGGACCTGATGGAAATGTTGTCAGCAGATGGCGTGAAATTCTTTAATATGTAAATTGGTGTTTTGATAACTGTATAAATATGTGTTATTTTTTTCAAAGCATTACACTCCTGAGGATGACGCAAGAGTATACGTCGAAACATGTAGAGTTTATGCGATTCTTTCCCAACCTCATCGGGTTTTTTTTTTTACCACTTTTTAACCTCGTACAGTAAGTTATCATTTTAGTGATTTGGAGACTGGAAACAATCTCATTTTTATAGAATTGTGTATAAAATAATCGTTGTTTTTTTCTAATTAGTTTTTAAGATATAACTATAGTTTTCAAGAAAGTGTTTTATATTGGATCAGTTATAGGTACAGTTAACTAATTTTCTCTTTGTTGATGGTTGTTGTAAAGGGTTATGTCTCTTGTGCTAAAAGTATTTCACAAGCCTTTCTTTGCAGCATTTAAAAACTATTTGTTAAAGGTAAATGTACTTAAAAAAGAAAGATTTCTAACTTGAAAGTTTTTAGTATTGCTGAGTATGAAAGTAACTTCTAAAACGTGGTGTTTCAGAGTTGTTTGTTAGTTTTCCTGTAGAACACGCTAGCTTCTTATAAGGGTTGATCATCACAGTGTAAGCTCTCTAGTTGTGAATGAATCTGTAAGGTAACTATTATAGAAAAGGTCACCACTCTTGGTTTATCATTTAAAAGTTTTATGTAAGAGTTAGTGTTAATAGATCTAATACATAGACCCACTTCCAAATTAAGACTGCTAGTGCAGGTAGCCCTCTTGTAGGTTTGAGTGAAATCCAACAAACAAACGTATTTGTATGGAAACTATAACTATATAGTTTTGATTTCAATAGAACAAATAAAGTTTACTTTGTGGTTGGCTAGTAAGAAGCATCTGTAGTAAGTGGGTTGTTATCTACTTTGTGGTTGGCTAGTAAGAAGCATCTGTAGTAAGTGAGTTGTTATCGTACATGACCTCTTTTAAATAATTTAGGACAACGTGAGTTTATCTTCTTTGTTTTATAATTTCTCACAAAGCTAGTAGTACATAGCAAAACTTAATTTTGAACTGAAAAGCTGATCAACAACCTCCAACTTTTGTTTGATGGAATAGTGGATTGGCTTGTCACTCTTATAATGCACCTACAGCTTCACAGTGCAAAGAGATTCCTTGGATTCGCAATAAAGGCATGCTACCAGTAGGCCACACCTATAAATCTTTTCTATAAGTAATACTGTGTAAAACTTCCAAACAAACTTAAGAGTATAGATACATTATTGTACCTTTAAAATTCTGTCACTGTTCCTAGTTCTGAACTAGTGACCAGAGAAAAGGTAGCCAATAATTGACACACTATCACCCACCATCTATACGAAGAGATTTACAGTTACTTTTATAACACAGAGTTGAGGCAGGAGTGCCGGCCCTATAGTCCAGAGCTCTACCACAAGGCCAACCCTTGTACATGTTTAAATAATTAAAAACAAAACATATATTATGTACTTCATTTTCTTTATTCTCTTACAATTAAGAGTATCAGGTACTGTTCCTCTTGAATTCTGGACTAGTTAGCAGTTACAAACAAACAAACAAACCATAGAGAGACAACAATATCAGGAATGACGAATCACGTTGGTATTATTTTAATACTAAATACGTTCAACATTTTAAAGTTGATATACACTTAAACTGTTATATGTAAAACCTATAGTTTTGGATTAATTTTGATTTTGTGTTTTAACTTTAAAATCTATCATTCTTCTAGTATAATCTTTATTTTGTACCAAATATTTTCCAGATTATTTTATTATTAATTATGTCATAAATTTTATGAAAAAGGAAGGTGTATTCGTAGAAACAAGAGAACAATTATACTCAATTTTCAGCACGAAAAAAAACAACTATATTCATAAGAACAAATAAGTAATTATATTTAATCTACACTTTCAGATATCTATATTTGGAAAAATAAAAACAGTTATACACGTCTTAAGTTTGCTCTTATATTTCTACATTGTTACTGAGATTAAACATTTCACACCAATGATTTTCTTCTACATCTTATTTTTTTTCACTATTTTCTTCATCCGGGTTTTCTTCAGGAGAATTTCATGTAACATAAAATCATCAACGTCTACATTGTCCAATTCTTCAGACTGGATTTCTGTGTTGTTTTGCGATTTCTGTTCCAGCTCCTTTGGCAAATTGTTCGAAACTAACGAAAGTAAGCATTTTATAAGAGCCACATTAATTTTGCAAAATGCAAAAAGTGCCACTTGAAACTTCGTTTAAGTATTTTTGCTAACATGCAGGAAGTTTGTTTGAGACCAGATCCACATGCATCCAACGCTAATTAGAAAGTTGTGGATATTTACACAAAGCTCAAAACACGGAACGTTCGCATACAGGAAGTTTGTTTGAAACATGCTAAAAGTATTCTGTTAACATGCGGAGAAAGTTTGTTTGAAATAGTTAGTTTGGAAATGATTTGCAAAGGTTTTCTAACATGCATACAGTCTGCTTGAAAATGTTTATTGAAGTTTTAATAATATAGAATTTTCGAAACGATATCACCTTAGGCTTAAGAAATATATAATTTTAATGAAATCTGTGTAAGCTTAGGTCTATTCTTAGTTGTAGTAGCAGCTATTAAGATAGGTATTTTTCGGTTGTGTTGCAACGTAAACGTTTGGTATTACTTGTCATAAGAAGATTTGGCGTGACCGTGTTAAGCCTAGAAATTTCCTATGTATCTTTGATGATACGTCTCGAATTTTCTTGCTTTGTAATATAAAAACACTAGTTAGTTAGTTATTACTTATTCAGTTAGTTAGTTATTGAGTATTTATTGAGTTGTTGATGGATTACTGATCTATTGAGTATGTTAGTCGTCCAGTTGTGATTTTTTTTTTTTTTTTTTTTTTTTTTTTTTGTTTGTGTGTGTGTGTGTGTTATTTAGGCCTATTGCTTGGTTATTGTTAGTTCGTAAAGCCGCGTAAGTTATAAAACTTTCAGTAGATTAAATAAAACATTTTCCTTTTCATTAACTAGACTGGACTTTGCTTTATTTTTTTACATAATAATCAAAAAGAACCTGACTAACAACAGAAACTGTTACAATAATATGTATTACATAGGTTCGTAGATATTCTTTAAGGCCAGTTTGTTAAATTAAAACTACAATGAAATATGATAACAATACATTTTGGAATAAAATTAATCATCATGTATAAAATGGGAATGAATAATTAGTTGTTTTAAATCATGAATTAAGAACTTCTGCTTACAGCACTTTCGGACATAATCCCAAAAATTTGTCACAGAAGTAGTAGATTTTACAAGCATTCAGTTAAAATTGTTAAGTAAGTATGAACTGAATCCAAAATGATAAAAGAATGACAGATATACCTGCATTACATTCCGAAGAACTTTGCCGAAACACAATTCGATCCTCCAACCCAGTGGTTATAGGTGACATTTTTAATACATATTTCTGTATAATATCAGTATCCAAGTCCTCTGGTGAGCGATAAAAGAGATTATTAATAATTTTGGAAGATACGATTCATTTCTTAAAATATTTGTTAATTAATTGACTTTCATGTCCAAAAACTACTAATTAAAATGTTAATTAGAGGGCGACACTAGCGAAATTTTGGTTTCATCAAACCATACACAGAAACCACTAAAAAGCATATTTTTTAAATTAAATATAAATAAAGTATTTCTAAGAATATAAAGTATGGTTCCTAGCATTAAACTAATCATATTATCAACATTAACAGTGACCTTAGCTTGTTTAATTTCTCTACTCTTTTTTTTGTGTCATATATTTGTTAATTTTTTTCTGAGACAGTTGTTTCATAGCTTAAAAGTAAGATATAGTCATAGAAAAACATTTTTAGTTATTTCCTTTTTAATAGAATGAGCCATCCTCGCCAACAATGCATAATATATAATGTTTGTTTAATTAGCTTAGAGTTAAGTTAACATTAGACAAATAAGATTCAATGTGTTTTAGATTCGTTACGATAGATGGCAGTGTTCAAAATTTTTCTATATCGGAACAGTTCATTAGAAATATACTTACCGGGGTTATAGTGACGAATTGCTTTTTCCTTGATTATCTTATATCCATCTCCACCATTTGCTAAGTAAGATGGCGTTACCACAGAATATATATCACTCTCATTCACGGGAAGGAAACGAGGGACACGACACTTGGTGCATCTCACAAACAGACTGACCACTCGCTGACCAGAAGGCTTTGTGATGTCGTAGGTCACTTTCATTCCTAAAACAATTAGGTTGTGGGAAATAACTTGTGTAAGTTTTATTATCTACGTTTATTTTAAAGCGTCCATTATTACAGAATACAAAATCTATTTGACAGATTTAGATGTAATGTGCTTGACCCTTAGTTAACAAGTTGAATACGAAATTCAATGGATTTCGGCGAGTAAAAAAAAATCAGAACACTAATAAATTAGATCTCGAAACTTCTTTACATGAACATTCCTTTTACTTCCGTTTTCTATAAGTAAAGGATAAATTAAATTGGATCTCCAAACTTTTTTACACGAACACTCCTTTTACTTCCGTTTTCTATAAGTAAAGAATAAATTAAATTGGATCTCCAAACTTCTTTACACGAACACTCCTTTTACTTCCGTTTTCTATAAGTAAAGAATAAATTAAATTGGATCTCCATAACTTCACTGAACTTTTACTTTTTTGTTATAGTTATCACCTCGTCTTATTTTCTATATTCGAATTTCAAACCAGAATTGGTTAAACGGCCTAGTCAGAGATCCATCTCTATATTTTAGAATGGGGACTACCCTATAGTGTAGCTATTCTGCACCGCTTGCACACTATTTTAGTGCCTCAAGCAACATAGATAAAGGGTTAACCCCTAGCTACCGCTACTAAGGTACTTCTTAACAAGTCCAACAGTCACAGATACCAATCAGACACAAACTACGGCCCCGCCGCTGAACTGTGCCACAAATGAGCTAAAATATAATTATTTATATGGAAATATCATAGATTGTAGATAAACTTACTATGTAAAAATAAATAAAGTAAGTGTAAGTAAAAATGACCAAATTTGTCCAATCTGATTTTTGTCATCTGACAGTAATATAAGTTTCAGGAAAATCAGTGAAATAAGGAATTCGG
>NW_013666246.1:306345-308379 GCF_000517525.1 Limulus polyphemus
CCATCTATTGAGAGATAGCTGAACTTCTAAGTATTTTTTCTTATTAGTTCTCCATCTATTGAGAGATAACTGAACTTCTAAGTATTTTTTCTTAATTTTCTCTCTATCTATTGAGACAAGGGTCACCAATCTATGGCCCGTGGGCCAGATCCGGCCTGCGAGGTCAGTTCATCCAGTCTACCACTGCACTGTGCTACAAATGAGCTAAAACGACTTAATTAAATTAACAAATATTTTAATTAAATTAGTATCAAATTCTTAATACTATATTTGCCTATTAAGATTCTTAATATTTTTATTAAATATGATCTTAATTATTTTTTTATAAAGCTCTTCTAATTAACATAATAAATTTAAAATACATTGGCAAGTTATAAAAATTGCTTAATCAAATAACTTATCGAGAAATAACTTTTAAACCAATTGCGTAATAACGCAATTTAATGTCATGAACTATTTACATTTAGTTTGTCATGTTTATATACATGTCAAAAACATTTTGAATAATTATCATCTTTCTACAACTTTTTTGGTAGACTATTCAATGTGGAAATAAACAAATGTTTTTCATTTTCAGATCCTGTTTTCTTCACCCATCGTTATGGCTACTAAGAAAAGAAAAGTAGATGCTGAATGTCGCCTTTTCAATGAAGAATGGGGAGAAAAGTACTTCTTTGTGGAAACAAACAACCAGAAAGCTAGTTACATGATATGCAACGAAACTGTTGCCGGTTTGAAAGAGTACAATCTTCGGCATCACTATGAAACAAAACATCTGTCAACATATTCGAAGTTTTCTGGAAAGTTGCGTTTCGAGAAATTTGAGTTCATGAAACGTACTTTGGAATCTCAAAGGAATCTCTTCACGAGAATGTTTGCTGCAAATGAATCTGTCACTCGTACAAGTTACAAAATAGTGCATAAGATGGCAGAGCGAGGAAAACCGTTTACTGACGGCAACTTCATCAAAGAGTGTATGATGGAAGCAGCAAATGACTTGTGTCCTGAGAAAGCCGATTTGTTTGGAAGTATCAGCCTTTCAGCAAGTTCAGTTGTGCGGAGAACAGAAGAACTTGAGGAGAACATGTTGTTACAGATACGCGAGAAAGCTAGGGACTTCTTGTGGTATTCTTTGTTGCTGGGTGAGTCTAATGATCTCTCGAGTACGTCACAACTTCTCATGTTCATTCGTGGTGTTAATTTGGACTTTCAGATCACAGAAAAGTTGGCATCCATTTGCAGCACGCACGGAACAACAACTGGAGAAGACATTTTCATGGAAGTGCAGAAAACTTTGCAAGGCTATAACCTTCAGTGGAATCAGTTTCGATGTGTTACAGTTCATGGAGGAAAAAACATGGCTGGAGTGAGGAAGGGTCTGGTGGGGCAGATACGAACTAAGTTGGAAGATCTTCATCTCCCGGGCGCTATGTTTATACACTGCATTATACATCAGCAAGCACTCTCTAGGAAAGACTTAGATATTTCTTGCGTACTGAAACCAGTCGTTTTGCGGTGAACTTCATTCGGGGTCATTCACTTAATCACCACCAGTACCAGGCTTTTCTTGAAGAAATTGATTCTGAATTCTGTGACTTGCCTTATCACACAGCAGTGAGGTGGCTCAGCTGCGGTAAAGTCCTGTTTCGTTTTTATAAGCTCCGAAGAGAAATAGATATTTTTCTCACCGAAAAGGATAGAGCTGATCTACTTCTGTCAGATCCTACCTGGCTGTCAAAGTTGACATCACATCCCACATGAATGAATTGCACTTGAAACTTCAGGGAAAGAATAACCTTATCTGTGATCTCTACAGAATCATCAAAGGATTTCGGAGAAAGCTATCATTGTTTGAAGCACAACTGGAAGGAGGAAACTTCTCTCATTTTCAGTGTTTCAAAGATTTTTGCGCTGGAATCGCAGAAGATGTCAACCTCGAGTTTCCGAAGAAGATTATTAGTGACTTAAATAAGCATTTTTTTGGAGAGATTTTCAGATCTCAGCAAAATTGAGAGTGACGTTCTTCTGTTCCAG
>NW_013666246.1:308940-310966 GCF_000517525.1 Limulus polyphemus
CATGTTTGTTGTCTTCATTTTTTGTGTATTCACTGTATTGTATTGAACAAAATGGTTATGCGGCCGCGCTCGTCATTCTCTCAGTTATCTGGCCCGCTGTGAAAAAAAGTTTGACACCTGCTCTAATCTGTCATGTCTAAAGTATGGTGAAGCCCTTATATAGCGTAATGCCAAAATTCTATCTAGACAAACAAGATCTGTGTGAATTATTTGTGTGGCTAAAATTATTTCCCAGCGTGCTTTACCTGATATTTGAAGAAAGCTACCAGGTGGATCCTCAGCATTGACGTCATATTTTTGAACTGAAAATTCCATCACGCCGATCAGGTCTTTACCATACAGTTCCACTATGTCGAAGGTGTTCCCAAAAGGTGCGACCGTCAAAATGTCTTCCAACATAATGTCTCCTAATAAAGATAAAATAAATATTGATGTTAACTTTTGGAAGCTATGGTAACATATGAAATTCACTTGACAAAGGGAAGATTCATTATGTGTATAGACTAGATAGAAAAAGCATGTTATGGACAATTCTAATTTTAATAACAATGCTTGCTAAGCACGTGGATCCGTTAATAATACAAAGAAAGAATTGATTTATTACGTCAGTGAAATAAAAATGTCCAATTTTTTCTAGTAGTATTCTTTTTTTAGGGAAGTAAGAACTGTGTTTTTTTTAATGTGCCATTTTTATAATATTCATTCATCATTATTGATGTTTTGTTTTTCCTGGACTTCTTGTAGACTAGAAGAATAGTTATTACTCCCTCAGCAGACGTTGTCGTGGACTGTAACAAGTACGTGAATTTGACTTGTAAACACGAGACCACCCCAAACTTAACATTGTCTGTCAAAAATGGTACTCGGATCGCAATCTGCGGGTCGCGGGTTCGTATCCCCCGTCACCGAACATGCTCGCCATTTCAGCTGTGGAGGCGTTATAATGTAACGGTCAACCCCACTATTCGTTTGTAAAAGAGTATCCCATTTCTCGGGTTTCATCCACGTAAACTTTCTCACAGGATTGGCATATGATGCAACATAAACGTATTGTATTTTGTACTCAGGCATGTGGGGCATCTTTAGTTTCTCAATGGGTTCAATGTTAGTGTTGTAGTGAATATAAAGTGTTTACATATCATCGTTGGTCTTTCTCTATCTTCACGGGAAAAACGTTCCTTTTTTGCTCTAAGATGGCGAGTTGTAATGAAGCGTTGTAGAAAATACCTGACAAAGCTTGAACATAAAATTAAAACTATCTTTTGTATTTTCAAAAAAAAATCATTTTCTACAACGCTTCATTACAACTCGCCATCTTAGAGCAATAGGACATATTCTAATGGCTCTAAGAAAATAGTGAAGAAATAATAGATGTTCTGACTGGCTTATGATGGAACGAAAAATATGTGAACAGAATTTAAAGAATCTGTCGGCTTACGATGTACAGAGAGGACAGAGTCTATGTTTTATCCAATTATCCAGTACAGAAAGTTGAGATGTTTTCCAATATGGCAGAGAATGATCAATCAACGATAATATAGAAATTCTATATTGGCTACAATACTAACATTGAACCCCCTACAAAAAATATTAAGAAAAAATAACTTTATAATCATATCCAATGGTCAGAACACTACTAAAGATAACCTAACCTCAAATAGAACCACGCCTGAAGAGCTGTTTATATTATACTATGCCAATCCTGTAGGAAAAAGTATGTGGGTGGAACTGGAAAAAAAATGTGTACATCAGTGTTTCTGAACCTAAACATTCATTAAAATGTGGAAGCATAAGAAACTCTGGCCATCATATCAACAAGGATTCTATACACAAAAACAAGAATTGTTGAAAGTACCATAACTAAAAGCCTGTCTAATTTCAACCCCTCCTGCAGTGACTTTAAGCTAAAAAACTTCACCTCTCGTATCAGTTTCGAGGTCATGTACACGTTGAAGAACTGTTTATATTATACTATGCCAATCCTGTGAGAAAAAATATGTGGGTGGAACTGGAAAAAAAATGTGTA
>NW_013666246.1:311606-318735 GCF_000517525.1 Limulus polyphemus
ATTTGACATTTTGTTCCTTTACTTCAGTTTTCCATTAAATATAACTGTACAGTGCTCTACTCCATGTTATTATAATGGGATATTACAGTCCACCATTACATGATGATAATGGAATCCTCTAAAACCGGAAAGACTGAAACACTTTGTAATAATCACATAGAAATCGCAAATATTTTAAAAGTAAAATATAAAGTGGACTCAGTTACCTTCATGAAGAGCTCACGAACAAAAAGTTCAGTCAGTTATCTTCATGAGAGTTCGCAAAACAAAAACAAAAAAGTGCAGTCAGTTACCTTCATGAGGAGCTCAGTAACAAAAAGTTCAGTCAGTTACTACCTTCATGAGGAGCTCACGAACAAAAAGTTCAGTCAGTTATCTTCATGAGAGTTCGCAAAACAAAAACAAAAAAGTGCAGTCAGTTACCTTCATGAGGAGCTCAGTAACAAAAAGTCAGTTATCTTCATGAGGAGTTCACGAACAAAAAATCAGTTATCTTCATGATGATATTAAAGAAAACAGAAATTTCAGATAGTTTCAATTTTGGCGAGATTAAAAGAAAATCAAAGTGTGTTTGGTTTCCTTTATGAAGAAACAAAAAATGTTGGTAGTTTCGTTTATTACCATCGTTAATTTTCTCATCAATGGAAGCTCTTATTCCTCCCGAATTCCAAATGGCAATCGCATACTTGTTCCACTGGGTGTCTGTGGGTTCTCGGATGTACTGATTTAGTGCAGCGTCAGCTAAGAAGTTACCAAGGTTACACTCTTGCATTCTACATAGTGTCCTGTCACCCCTTAACAACACATTCGTTCGTCCAACTTTCTGTTTGCTAATCTTCTCGACTTCTGTTTTGTATGAAACCAGTGCTGCCAACGTATCCGGATCTAAAACACAAATCGTTTTATCAATATCAAAGAACTTTCTAAAACTTTTTATACGTTTTAATCTAGAAGTTTAGAAATAAGAAAATATGAAAAAAATCAAAGCATTAGAGTTATAATACTAGAATAACAACCTTATATTAGTTGTTCTAATGCATGTTATCAGTTTCCTGCGCAACCCATGTGTTAAGTTTGAGGGCTTATAATACTAAACATCGGGGTTCGATACCTGAGGTGGCAGAAAATAGATAGCCCACTATGTAACTTTGTACTTAAAAACACTTTTGACTTTAATTTTTTATCACTAGCTTATTAAAATAAACTCCGAAAAAAAACAATATCAACTATTATACCTTTAGTCTAGAGCCATTCTCCAAAAGGACCTTAAATTTTTAACTTGCTCAACTTGCTAGAAATTTTCGATTGTTCTATTATGTAGGTTACACCTTGGTGTCTTACGAAAGGCCTGTTTACAGAGTCGGAAGTGGTGCAGTTTTATTATTATTATTATTATGATAGCCTCTTTTCATAATCCACTCATGACATCGCCCAAATTGCCATTTCGGTTTGCAAATATTTCTCAAAATGTTTATCTGTCAATAAATTTCATATGGGACTTTTTCTACGATGGAACATATTGATTTAAACATTATTCATTGAATTTAAACTAGAATAAGTTAACCTAAGTACAAATGTAAGGTTTGAATATACGTAAAGTTGTAGACTTAAACCACTTTGTATTGAACAGTAAAGCTATGCATACATCAGGAATTCTTCTCGGTAATATTCCTTCATTTACCGAGACTTTGACGTGAAGTAAAGAAAACATTAGCTGTATTCTTTTGTGAGTATGGGGAAACATCTGAATGTAAACAGTTGAACTTTGTAGGTAAAATGTGAACATGCAACTGAAATGTACCAACGTTATTAACACTCAGTTGAAATGGTTATCTGGCATGTCTTTTTTTGGTAAGTAAGGTTGTACCTTGGAGGAGAGGAGATATGATGGATATGGCTATTCAAGAGTCAGCAGCATTCTCCATAACAAGGCCTATGACAAAGGTGTCAGGCTTCACATGTCTGAAAGTATGCATAGTGAAGCGGTGAACTGTAAGACTTAAAGTTGACCTCTTCAGACATGCTAAATGAACAAGTTTAAGTGAAGAAAGTCTTATAGCATTTGTGATTCTTAGAGCTTTCTGAAGATCCATCGGCAGGAAAGGAAGTCAATGGGAAAAATTGAAAAAAGTCGGATACTTTCCACTTTGGAGATAATAACATCGGTGATTGGATTCAACTACCTTCTGATTATACAGCAGCCAAACGAGATGACCACCAAACATGGAGCTTGAAACCTTTACAGATATGCTCCAGTGTTTGTGATGATTCAAATTATGTTCAATGGGGAACTGTTATCATCTGTGAAGAACTATTATTGAAGGAGGATGGATCAAACGTATATGATGACCATGCATCAGTACTTTATACTACAATAACAATACAATGCACTTGACAAGTATTATATGATAGTCTCTGGAACTAACGAACTAGCACTTGACAAGTATTATATGATAGTCCCTGGCACTAACGAACTAGCACTTGACAAGTATTATCTGATAGTCTCTGGTACTAACGAACTAGCACTTGACAAGTATTATCTGATAGTCCCTGGCACTAACGAACTAGCACTTGACAAGTATTATCTGATAGCCTCTGGTACTAACGAACTAGCACTTGACAAGTATTATCTGATAGCTTCTGAGAGTCATTTCAAAGCAAGGAGTGGGATAAAAAGTTCTAAAGAGTAAACTAAGACATACAGAGAAGCATATAAGAGGTTTATAAACGCAGATGAGAAATCAATCACCATCATCATTCAGACTGTCAGTGAAAAAATAGTCAATCCCTTCACTAACTTTGGGCTTAAATACAAAAAAAAACAAAAAAAACATGAATTCTTATATTATTTCTGTGAAATAGAAGTGATTTAAAGAAGTCGTTATCATTCTATAGACGGAATAAACAACGTCACAAAAATCTCTCAACCTTAATTAATAGTTTGTTTAATTTCAACCTGGTGGTTATGGTGCTCGATTCGCAATCTGTAGGTCGCATGATCGAAACCCGTCGCCGAACATTCTCGTCCTTTCAGGCGTGGTGGTGTTATAGTGTGACAGTTAATATCAATATTCGTTGGCAAAGAATAGCCCAATAATTGGCGGTGGGTGGTATTTACTATCTGCTTTCCCTCTAGTGATCTTGTGTGAAATTAAACAAACACATCTGCTTACCTTCTTTAGTATTATTGTCCAGGAGAATCGGATTTCCTCCCCATGATGCCAGCTTACCGTTGTCATCGAAGGAAACCCGCAGGTAACCGAGGTATTTACCAAAAGCAAAGTCTTGAACCACCAGAGCCTTATTACCACCTTCGTTATCAACGACGATCGGGTATTTTCCAGCGGGTTCTTCCACTGAAGGTGGTTCTCCTGAACATTAAGATACAAGTAGTATGTTACTAAATGAAGTGTTTCAGACGATAATCGAACTCCCTTTCTACCTCTACGCTCCAGCTGTAACCTAAGTTTCTAAATGATCAGCCGTATTGTAACTATTTCTAACAAAAAGAATACTTTATAAGTCACCGGTGTGTACTATTTTGTCAGTTTATTTTATTTTTAATAACACTTACTACAAAACAAATTGTACCGGATCTTCTTTGTATGTTAGATATTTGCATACGATGAATTACTGAGTTACTCCATAACAAAGAATTTATCTGAAATATAACTTCCCACATAATTTATTGTACAATTAATAACCAACATTTAAAATTTTGTTATGCAGGTGTTTAATTTAACAGCTGCATTAGTTCTAAATCCAAATATTTGAAACTGAAGTGAAATTCATAATAGTTATTCGAGATAACCTCCATATAGAGAAAAAAAAATTATTATAATTTAAATATTTGTCAGTGACATCTAGTGGGGATATTGCAATTTAAACATGCCTGTATACAAGAAAGTATTGGTATGTCCACCAACAACAATATCGATTCCTTTGACCTTCTTGGCGATTTCTTTATCTTTAACAAACCCGGAATGACCAACAGCAATAAAGATATCTATTCCCTCTTTCTTCATCCTATCAACCTCTGATATTTTAGGACCTATGTTGTGAAAATGTTAGAACCATAATATATAACTATTACATACGTAATATATTGAAGCATATTGTATGTAAACGTTTTCAAGCTAATATTATTAACATTAAAGTCCCCCTCCTCCCATTAGCACTGTTAACAGTCACTAACTTGTAACGTTTTCACGTTTGTTTTGTGTTAACAATGGAGATCATCATCATCAGGCTTAGCATCATCAGGCTTAGCTTGTGTTAACAGCAGAAAATATCATTATTACGTACCGTTTTCGAGAGTATCTATGTTAGCCCTTACTGGAATTCTCAAAGACTTATATAATTGTTTCAATCTTTCTTTTTTCAGAAAAACTGGTGTTTACAGATGAAATTGAGTGTATTCAGGGATTAACAGCAAAGGCACGCAATTGACCAAACAATGCATTCTAATATTTATAACAAAGAACGCGAGGAAAGTATATTTAATCAGCTTTACTTATTACGTGTACCAGGTTGACTTTTAGTTTCACTCTAAGAAGGTAGGTGGCTTTGATCAAAAGTCAACAATAATTACAGGAAAAACTTTATCTTCATTTTTTCTTCAAGTTCAGTACATGGTATCTAATGTTCTGCATGGATAGCACATACACAGTTGTTGATAACCGTACATGGATAGGACGTACACAGCTGTTGATAACCGTACATAGATAGCACATGCACAACTGTTGATAACCGTACATGGATAGCACATACACAACTGTTGATAACCCTAACTTTCTTATACTAACACATGAGACAAAGCTAGTGCAGGTGTTACTGCTTATGTTTTTGTGCTAATATACAGAGATGTTGCTAGGCACCGATACACGGGGCCTGTACCCTGATTCCGACAGTGCCCCGAATCTGCAATTGGTTTCTTGAAAAATCAGAATAGAAAACCATGATCGGTATCAGACTGAAACGTAAAAAAATTCCCGCGCCAATTGGCCTGAATGTTTTAAACACCTGGCGACGCCTCTTCCAACATACCTTATAAAAGACTCAACATTTTTTTATGGCCAAGTATGTCGTGATGAAAGTACGTAGAGTACACACAGAGAAATGTTACTTTTCTTTGTATAATAATGAGAAGTATTATGAATAAAAAATAATACAGTCCCTATCAAAGATGGCGTCTCATCTCGAGATACGGTGACCATCGAGCTCACTTGCTATGGTATCGAGAAGACAGACAACTTCACGAAAGTTACAAACCGTGCTAAATGTATTACACAGTCAATAAAATATATTCTGTATTTCCAAGTCAGGCTAGTTTTATTTTGATAGGATTCGGCCAAAACCAAACACTAAATAAAAAACGTATTTTTTATTGTGGTATGTAACCAAACTCCTGAACAAGAAGAACACCTGATTAATAACGTACTTAGCTTTGCTATCTATCGACCAAATACGCCTTGAAATGAATAACGTATTAATAATGCACAACAAATACTTGTAGTAATTCTGAAAAATGTCTAGTTTACATTTTTTTTAATATGAACACACACATAAACATAAGGAATGTGAACAATATCTGATCAATCATCGTGAACGTAAACAATATCCGACCAATCATCGTGACGTGAACGTAAACAATATCTGACCAATCATCGTGAACGTAAACAATATCCGAACAATCATCGTGAACGTAAACAATATCTGACCAATCATCGTGAACGTAAACAATATCCGACCAATCATCGTGAACGTAAACAATATCTGACCAATCATCGTGAACGTAAACAATATCTGACCAATCATCGTGAACGTAAACAATATCTGACCAATCATCGTGAACGTAAAAAATATCCGACCAATCAACAGAGAGTGGTTAGATGTAAATACTTTACCAGTTAAAGACAGCAGTTCCGTCTCTGGTGTTGTATAACCTATGACTCCAATCTTTTTCTCTCCGACTTGCAGGACTATGGACTTATCAAACTTGCCTTCCATGCTAGGTTCTTTGCTGGCGTTGATATTACAACTGACTACAGGAACTTTTGATGCAAGGCTCTCAAGCAATGGGACAACGCCAGCGATCCCATCATCGAACTCGTGGTTTCCAAGGGTCTGTAAAAATATCCTGGATATATTCGCAGAGCTAAACAGTTGAGCCAGAATACAAATAAAAAATTAGCCAATGTTTCAATTACCATCTTTAACCCTAAAACGACTATATTTTGATACCGTTCACTACCGGTTGGGTCCACGTACTGTATTATATCAAGTAATTTTTATACTTTTTATTAGAAGACCCGGTTTAGAATACTGCCTCTACCCCCCCACCCCACCCCAAGCTAAAGTCACTCATTGTAAATTTAAAGTTCATAGAGAGCCCCAGCGGTAATTGCTGGGATTAATCGCAGTATTGTTTATTTCATTTTGTGTGTGAATCATACGTTATTAGGAATCTTTAACTAAACAACGATTTTAAAAAGTTCAAATCAATCCCTTAAAATCACACTTGTTTTTGTACATTTTACTATCCGATTTCTACATGCTTTAACTCGTACAAATTGAGTGTTTCTCAGTGACTCAAGGATTCAGGTTGAGTCTGTTACAACCGACTGAGTTCTTCTATAGACATTACTACTTAGTTACTGCAAGCTTTTAGTCTTTGGTATAAAGTTTAAAATAAGTTTTTTACGGGTAGCTGTGCTTTTGGTAACATTAAGTTCATGTAAGTCCTGTCGAGTTTATTACTCAGCTTTTGGTAGTTTGGCTGAGTTTAACGATAGTTTCTAAGCTATAAAACTAAACAAAAATGACTTATTTTTTAATTTTCGATCTTTCTTTTTTTTTATTAGTTTTTACCTCATACTCTTGAGTTTAAATAGTTTTTGAAAAATCTTCGAACTTTTGTTAGAGTATTTAAGTTTTTTTATGCATCGGTGTGTTTTCTTTGAAATGTTGACATTTTAACCAATACGAATAGGCTTGTGTTTGATTAAAAATATGTTGTTCAGAACTCGTGTTAATGTTTGGAAGACAGGTGTAAACGGACGGACAGATAATGTCACCGTTATATCTCCCGGACCTTTCTGGTAGATAGTGTGTGTGTGTGGTGGGGGGG
>NW_013666246.1:319735-331092 GCF_000517525.1 Limulus polyphemus
GGTCAACACCTACGTTCGGTTGATTCAGATAGTTGTTCTGTTTGAACTATGGTCAACACCTACGTTCCGTTGATTCAGAAATAGTTGTTCTGTTTGAACTATGGTCAACACCTACGTTCGGTTGATTCAGAAATATTTGTCCTGTTTGAACTATGGTCAACACCTACGTTCGGTTGTTTCAGAGGACTGGGATTTCAGTATTTGACAGAACAGGTCACGTTTATTCAATATATAAAAAAAATCGGTACTTCAAAGAGTAAATATATATATATATATATATATATATAAGTAATAAGGGGAAAGTTTATTATATTTTTGAAGAAATGTTCCTACCATTGCATCATGATCAATTCTTTGGACAAAATCCGTTACAACTTTCCATCTGTGGACAGTGTACCAAAGAGTTCCCTGGAAATAATCTCCACCATTCAAGAAAATCACATTTTTCTCCTTGCTGCGAATTTCTTTCACCTGTTGGAAATATTATATTATAATATGACATGATTGAGAAAATACAAGCAAACAATATTTAGTCTATTAAACGTACAGTTTGTGAAAACAATCAGTTATTCTTTTTAATATGTTTATTTATCTAAGATAGTAAATGTTACAAGACACGATTCATCGAACAAATTGGCTCGATACACACAGAGAACGATCGTGTATCTCGTACAGTTTGCTTTGCAGTGCTTGATTCACACAGAGAACGATCGTGTATATTTGATCTTTAGATAAAGATCTTTTAATTAAGCTTGTTTAAGACTGTTAGAGCAAGAGAGTGTTAAATCTAACATGGAAAAACTGGTATCTAACATTATAGTTTTTGATTAATATTAATAAACAAAGGTTATAAATTAGACGTTTCAGAAAGTCTTGTTAATATGCATATATTAACCAATCAATATAAGTACTGACCAAGTAAATCTAGTATTCGTAACAAACGGTGCTGTAACTATAGTAACAAACGGTGCCTGGACTACATTTCCATTAACCTTGGCAACAGCCCTATTATACTTATGTTTATTTATCATTTGAAAACGATAACAAAAACAAAGAATGTGTAGGTTCAAACAAAGGATAAAAATAGTTACGTACAAGGTTACTTGTTAATCTTTACAGCGACACCTCCCACTCGGCCCACAATATTATATGCAGTCTACGCTAGTCTAGTTTTGTATAAAATTTTATTCAACACTCCGTATTAGGCTTTGCTGCCCATCTAATTTTTAAATAAAATGTTTACGGACAAAATTTATGCTTGTTTGACCAAACCTAACTACAAACAAACGTTTAAACCCACCCACCTTTGTTATCTGGCGAGCTATACCTCCAAAACATTCACCACTCCTTGCACGGTCCTCAGGACATCTTCCCCCGAATTTGTTGAACTGTTCAAACCTGGAATGGATATCGTTGGTGTGTAGTATCGTTAGGTTAAAAAAAGCTTCAACTGTCGGTAGACAGACAAGGAACCAGCCGCCACATAAAAATAACCCTTGAAAGAAACAGGAAACTTTGAGTAGTCTCATGTTGATATATATATATATAGTTGAATCCTGGTTGATAGGCGATATTAAAAAAACCGGGTCACCTACACATTAATTGATTATCTTAACGCTCCCTTCAACCACTTGAAACGTCACAACGATTGCCTCGCACGCTCACAGCAACGCAGGTGCAACACTAGTAAAAGCCTGTGCACAGATCTCACTTATTTAACCCAATGAAAGCGTATATTTCATATCTGTAGATACTTACATCCGCTTGAGGGCTCGGCCAGGAAAGATCAAGGCCTATTTTATATGTCGACATATGCGCATTTAGCTAAATAATCACGTGATCATTATAACCGTAAATCTTTTTTATATTCCCATCTAGTGAGTTTTTTTTTGTTGTTGTTGTTTTTTTTCTCATAGTCCTTGCGGACCGTTGAGCCGATGGCAGATCTTGCTCTGCCATCGTTTCTAAAGCTGTTTCTTATGTCAAGGATGCAACACACTTGACAGCCTTCCCTCTTTGAAAGGGCGAGCATGTTTGGTGGTGACGGGGAGTATCACTTTTCAATTTTTTTTTTTCGTCTTTTGACTATAATTTATTTGATATTTCTGTGCTCTGTGTCTCTTTTTACGTGAATATTCAAACAGTCTTCAGTATGATTTTAGGCTTTACACCTACATTCGTGTTGCTGTATATTCTTGTTTTGTTGTATGTAGACAATACAACACGTGACCTTGTTCCATACTTGTCTTTAAAACAAATTCAAAAATGTAAAGTCCGGCAGGGTAAGGAAGAAGTCTTTATTACCTAGATTATTTTCGGACAATAGACCTACAGTAGAAATATGGACGTTAACATAAAATGAAACGGGGCTGTGACATGATTATAGCTAGAACCATGAAAAACTGTTACACTCGATATAACGAAGATCCACAGTTTTGTATTTTTTATAGAAGGTTGTGGTGTTCTGAATACCATAGCAACTTGGTGGAGATACTTTCCAGAAGTTTACCGATACAATTAAACCGGTGGGACGAAGGTTGTTGAGTTGGATAATTTTTCCTCTGGGTTGGAGCAGAAGGGATAAGTTAAATAAATTATATAGGTGAAGCATAAGATGGTCGGTTGCATTTTTATGGACGGGGTTGTTGATTCTGTCTTCACCAGGAGATGAATTTTTAAGTGTTTGATATAAATATTTATGTGTGTGTGTGTGTGTTTGTCTTGTATTTTGCGCAAAGCTACTCGAGGGCTAGCTGGGCTAGCCATCCCTGATTAATTGTAACATTATAACATAAACACGGCTGAAAGGACGAGCATGTTTATTGGGACGAAATTCGATCTCGCGACCCTCAGATTGCAAGTCAAATGTCCTAACCATCAATCCATGCCAGGCCCCGATATGAATTTTAGTCTCCGAGATGGTAATGGGCCCGTTTATATTTTCATCAAGGAGATTGAAGACTGGGGTGGTGATTATTGCGGGAAATGTCGGACTGTAGTCTGTGTCATTATATAATGATTAACTAAGTTATAATTACTATAGTCAAATGTGTTTATGTTAGGTGTGGTGCCCTTGAAGTATTCAGCAAAATAATTATATTTTTCACTATCGGTAGTGGCAACATGGTTTTCACGTGTTGCCATTGTCGTTATCTTTGCAGACAGATTTCAATTTACACCAGAATAGCGACGGATGAATTTATCTTTTAACAAATAAAGCGCAAAATTTCTTGTTCGTTAACGAGTTTCTAGAGCTGACTTTCAGGGCTGTTAATTAGGGTTTTAACCGAGGAGTTGAGGCACCTTTTGGGAATCAGTGTTGTGATTTTCCCTGAAATAATTTGCAGGCACGTTAACGCTGTTAGAAGGTATTGCAGTATCTGTGTAATATTTCTGGGGGGGAGGGGTAGTAATTCTCTAAGTCCTGAGGTGAATACTCGGAAGATTGTACATTTGATAAAATAATATCTAATCTATTCTGAAATAGTTTTTAATGTACTTTAGACAGATATTATTCAGATACAACTGGAAAGAAACATAGTTATGATGGCCTCCGATATTTTTACGAACCCAGAATCTCGAGTGGAGACGAGTGACATCTGGGATTATTATTTCTATGTCCAAGATGTCTAGGGGTACCTTTCTACGGGGTGTTTTGTGGCGCATCAGGGTTAATTTTTAGGGAATCATAAAAGGCGAATAAGGTAATAACAAGAAAGTTTTGAATGTAGAAGTTACATAAAATATATTGTTCGAAGAATAGCACTGTCTAGAGAGAGATAATTTTGATATTTTTTTCCTCAGATAAGAGCCTGAAGATTTGGGATTGGAGAGGAAGGAGTTAAAAGAAGAATCGAATAGAGGTACACGAGAGCTATCTGCGCTAACCGTCCATGATTTAGCAGTGATAGACTGGAAGAAAGGCAGCTAGTCATCACCACCCACCGTCAACTCTTGGGCTACTCTTTTACCAACGAATAGTGGGATTGACCGTCACATTATAACGCCCCCAGTTGATGACTCAAGAGATGTCAGCCAACCAACAGTACCGACATTTTTGCTAAGCAGCAAACTAAGCACAGTGGACTACATGCAGGAAAGAGTTTAGTGCTAGGCACAGTTCTCTCCAGACTGTATGGAGCTTGGTATATACATTTGAAGTGATAAAACTGAGAGGTTGAGTTCCTGGTTGACGTAGGACCAATTGGAACACAATATATCAAACTCTCCAACTAGAACCACCATTCTGGCTAGAGGATGCCAACTTCATTCTGACCAATGGAAATATACATTAGAAGAAAGGCATATCTCTGGCTCTGTCTAAGAAATATCACTCATAAAATGAAGGTAATCATCTACCACCTCAGATCTAGTGGTGACATCCTTGAGATGGATGGGCTTCAGATCTAGTAGTGACATCCTTGAAATGGATGGGCTTCAGATCTAGTAGTGACATCCTTGAAATGGGTGTGGTGCAGATCTAGTAGTGACATCCTAACGCCAGTTCACTCTTTGCATAGGTAAAACTTACAGGTAACTTCTGCAGCCCATAGATCTGCACCACCTCCATCTCGAGGATGTCACTACTAGATCTGCACCACACCCATTTCAAGGATGTCACTACTAGATCTGCACCACACCCATTTCAAGGATGTCACTACTAGATCTGAAGCCCATCCATTTCAAGGATGTCACTACTAGATCTGCAGCACCTCCATCTCAAGATGTCACTAATAGATCTGCAGCACCTCCATCTCGGAGTAGAACACAGATAGTCCATTGTGCAACTTTGTGCTTAATAAACAAACAAAACAACACTGGGACTTCGTCCCTCATCAGATAGATAACCATCTGAGCTGATGCTTCCTGATTTCTGGACTGGAAATACTTCATTTTATACATAGCTTCTATGACTCCATTACATGGTACCAAAACACTAGAATTGTTCTTAGTAAACCATGGAACAACATGTAAATACAGAGTTCCTGTTGTTCCCTCCACTACATAAACTCGTGCAGTCAACTATTCCTATGCCTGATCTGGCTGAGATAAGTGACTCTCGCATGGACTAAGGGTACTGAAACCTGGTCTTTAGCAATATAAGCTTATAGACTTACTACTATGCCAGTGGGGAATGTTGTTTTGTAATCATGAGCAATCTGCTATCCAGCTGTACAGAGGAATGGCTATAGGTTATGCTATCATTAATGCTAGGCATCGCACCATGGCTGTAAGTAAATATGTTGCTACTAACACATTTGAAATCGTTGGTGGAGAATTGGGCAAGTAATCCAAACCCAATACAGTAAAAGTAACTCAGTGACTCGTGAGTTGAATATGCCAATATATTTATGGTATAAAATAATCAATATTGTTTATCAACAGTCACCCAGCATGAGCCAGATATAGGTGATACACATTTGATAAAGCAACCACTGTGCTGGCCTCTCTAGAACACTAAGGACTTTATCAGTCCTAAAATACAGCATATATTATAAGGACAGAGTCATACAACCTTGAATTATTTACAATTATAACTGCCAGGTAACTGAACATGGTAACTAATGTTGAAACCTTTACCACATCTGGTGAAGTTAAGCTGGATGACAAGAACAGACTCAAGATGGTTTTTAGCATTATAAATGTCTTGTATGACTTCTATGTCATGTTTGGCTCATGTAACACGCTTACCAGTTTTGAGCGGCTAATGGAGCACACACTGAATGGAGTTACCTGGGTCATGTTGTCGATGTTTGTTTGCATGTTTGAGTCTGCAGCTAAGATCCTAAGAATGGTATTTCAAAAGATAAATAAACAGGCTCGAAACTAAAACCGAGGAAATCAGCAAATTGATGATGTTATTCTAGCTACGTTTGTGCATTTGTCATTCTCGGAAGTTAATACCTGTTCTGACTGTGGATGGTATTGTTGTAATGTTGCACGTTATACAGGAATGTAGACAGTTGTGTCCTCCAAAGGTAGAGAGAGATGGACTGCTGTGTATCATTGATAGTGTGATTACTGTACTTTTCATACCTCCTCATAAAGTTAGATAAAATGTTTAGCTGTCCCTAATATTGAACTGACAGACTAGAAGAACGACAGCTAATCCATAACACCTACCACCAACTCTTGGGCTACTTTGACCAAACAGTGGGATTTGAACACCACTCTTCATAACGTGTGAAGTTTGTTTTTGGGTCTCGGAGATTTCTAAGATGGCTGCCAATTTAATGAAATAGACTTTTTAAAGTCCTGCAGGGAATCATTCAAAAACTGATAAACAATTACTTATTTTCCCTAAAAGTGGTTTTTACTCTTCCTTTATGTAGTGACAGATTTGTCATGCAGTAGCTGCATTTTGTTTTCATATTGGACATATATTTCACCCTAAGAAAGTCATGTTGAACTCTGATTGGCTGTAACCCTTGTTGATTGGCTGTATGTATTTATTTCAGTAGAAATTATTTTTGTTTGGATTTCCCCACAATGAAAATCATTAAAACCAGTAAAGCCAAAATGGCTACTAACAAACATCAACGTTGCTTATTATTCTTTCATTGAGAACGAAGAAAAAGGATAACACTTCTCAAAAGCATTAGATTTTAGGCCTAGTTTAGGCCAGTGACAGAAGTTATTTTTCTGTATGATTAATTAAAATGATTAGAACAGTTTCTAGTTCATATTATCAATTTATTAATAACAATCATATAATCAAGTAATCAACAGCTACTATATAATCAGTTTATTAATAACAATTATGTAATCAGTCAATAGCTTTGATCAAATAACGTGAGATCAATGAGAAAACTATTACACTGATGCAGAGTTGATCCAAAGTGGTCCGCTATTGTAATTAAAAGTAATTTCAACCTACCAGCTCACTACAGTGACTTTTAGTAAAGCAATTCTAATTATTTTTTTGTCCACTGAACTCCATTGTTCCTTCAGTATGCAAGAAAACAGTTGGAACTTAATAATGTCAAGAAATATATTGATAAACAAAATTTAACAACTGCTTTAGATATAGTGTCTCAGTTGATAATTTTTGTAAACCATTTAGAGGAAAACTGTCTACAATGGAAGAACAGACACTTCACATTACAGATATCATAAAATGAGTATCTTAAGATTTAGGGAGAATGTGAAAATTGTTATAAATAACTTATGTATCAACTAACAGTTAAATTAGTAACAATTTACACATAATATTACTACAAGAAACAAGCTTTCATAATAAAATGTGAAAATGATAAAAGCAAATTCAATACTTTTGATTGGTAGACATCTTTTAATTTATATACAGGTAATCAGTTAGAGTCACAAACCTTGAGGACAGCAGTGACGGGGGAAATCATGTAATGAACACCAATATTACGAGAAACCAGTTTGAAATATGAAAATCTTCAGAGAAACTCCAAATGTTTGTGAAAGATGTTTTAGTGGTATTACTACCCCTTACAAAAAATTCTAATAAGCAAATTGATAATCACAAACACATATATATATTCACGTTGTAGGAAACTGGCAGTAGAACAGCTTTATAGGAAAAGACAGGTAGGAGAAAACTATGAATTTGCTGCTCTTGGAAAAGAGGTTTTGTAACACAGATGAAGGAAAGCTTCAACAGATAATAATGTTGATATTCAAAGCTTCAACAGGTAGTAATGCTGATATTCAAATCTCGCTCGTGTCGAAGTCCTACTCCTTACTTTAATCTTAAAACAGTACAAAGTATGTGTCTTCTTCCAATCTGCTTAAGTAAATAACATCACCAAGATGTTTCACATTGTCCAAACCACTTCCTTCCACATCATCAGTCAAATAACATCACCAAGATAATTGTGCTTTTGACAATGTTTAACGTCGTCTAAACCACTTCCTTCCATATCATCAGTCAAATAACATCCCCAAGGGAACTATGCTAAGTTTTGGAAAAGAGGTTTTGTAACACAGATGAAGGAAAGCTTCAACAGATAATAATGTTGATATTCAAAGCTTCAACAGATAGTACCACTTCCTTCCACATCATCAGTCAAATAACATCACCAAGATAATTGTGCTTTTGACAATGTTTAACGTCGTCTAAACCACTTCCTTCCATATCATCAGTCAAATAACATCCCCAAGAGAACTATACTAAGTTTTGGAAAAGAGGTTTTGTAACACAGATGAAGGAAAGCTTCAACAGATAGCAATGTTGATAATCAAAGCTTCAACAGATAGTAATGCTGATATTCAATTCTCGCTCGTGTCGAAGTCCTACTCTTTACTTTAATATTAAAACAGTACAAAGTACATGTCTTCTTCCAATCTGCTTAAGTAAATAACATCACCAAGATGCTTCACGTTGTCTGAATCACTTCCTTCCACATCATCAGTCAAATAACATCACCAAGAGGACTATGCTAAGTTTTCGTCAATGTTTGATGTCTTCTGAACCACTTCCTTCCTCATCATCAGTCATCACATTGACTAAAGTCCCCACAACTTTGCCAAGACTACCTGCCATGTGGAACAGACTGTTTACTCCAGCTGATCCTGCACCTGTAATCATGAAAATAAAATTGTTACAGTTTCTAACTCTAAAGGTGGATTATGGAACACATGTAAAAGTTTCATAAACTGTGAGACTTGGAGAGCAAGACAACTGTATGAGTGGGAGAAATAATAGTGCTATGCTTTGTTAGTTACATAACATATATCTGTTATCCTTTATAAGTTATGTGTTAATTACATAACAGATATCTGTTATCCTTTATAAGTTATGTGTTAATTACATAACAGATACCTGTTATCCTTTATAAGTCATGTGTTAATTACATAACAGATATGTTATCCTTTATAAGCCATGTGTTAATTACATAACAGATATATGTTATCCTTTATAAGTCATGTGTTAATTACATAACAGATATATGTTATCCTTTATAAGTCATGTGTTAATTACATAACATGTATCTGCTATCCTTTATAAGTTATGTGTTAATTACATAACAGATATCTGTTATCCTTTATAAGCCATGTGTTAATTACATAACAGATATCTGTTATCCTTTATAAGTCATGTGTTAATTACATAACAGATATCTGTTATCCTTTATAAGTCATGTGTTAATTACATAACAGATATATTTTATCCTTTATAAGTCATGTGTTAATTACATAACAGATATATTTTATCCTTTATAAGTTATGTGTTAATTACATAACAGATATATGTTATCCTTTATAAGTCATGTGTTAATTACATAACAGATATCTGTTATCCTTTATAAGTCATGTGTTAATTACATAACAGATATATGTTATCCTTTATAAGTCATGTGTTAATTACATAACAGATATCTGTTATCCTTTATAAGTCATGTGTTAATTACATAACAGATATATGTTATCCTTTATAAGTCATGTGTTAATTACATAACAGATATATGTTATCCTTTATAAGTTATGTGTTAATTACATAACAGATATCTGTTATCCTTTATAAGTCATGTGTTAATTACATAACAGATATCTGTTATCCTTTATAAGTCATGTGTTAACTACCTAAAGATAACTGTTACCCTATATAATTTTGTGTTTTCATGAGTCTTGTACTGTCTTTATGTTCTTTTATTCTTGTTGTGAGTCTTCAATGTATGTTTCATTGCAGGAACACGGAATTTCATAAATGACATTTTTGTGTTTCTCATAGGTAGGTTGCTGTTTGTTTTATTCCAGAATGGAACTTAATGTCTTGTAGGATTTCCCTCGGACTGCTATATTGAATTTTTTGGCTATGCGTTTCAGTTTTTCACTGAAATTTTGCAGGTAGGGGAGGTAAATGGTAGTGTTTTTCTGATCTTTTATTTCTGTTGTGGTCTTCTTCAGGGAGTTTTGATGAAGGAGGAGGTGTAACCACTCTGTTTAAAAGAATGTGAAGTTTAGCTTTATAAAACTACTACAGTCAAAGTGGCCAATTGAAAAACTGTCACAGTCTGTAATAAAGCTTATCTTTATAAAAGCATCACATCTAATATATCTGTGTAGGAATTTCCTGTTAGTTGAATGTAAAAAACCAAAATAAAAATGAAAAGAAATTGTTTCTTAGTTGGAGATGAAAAGAGTATTATACCATTTTATGATTGTATTCTCCTACTTTAAACAGTGATGACATTAGATCTAGCATTAAAGGTTATTCAAATAATTAATTAAGGTAATTATTAGATACAAATTATCACACTTTATAATGTAATACAGGAATTAATAACAAAGTTATTTCTTTGTGTACAGGTAATGAATAATTTATTTTGCAGTTTTTGATAATATTGGATAAGTAATTAAATTAAATTATGTTTTTCATTGTTTACAAGAAATGTTTACTAGGACTTTTCAATGATACAGACTTATTAAGCTTTCCAGTAACTCTAGTTAAACAAAACTTTACTATTTTGAGCAACATAAAATCTAAAATTAACCAAAGATGAGGCAGTTTTACCTAGCAATATCTCTGACGAGCTTGTTTTATTTATTTACCAACAGTTCTGGTGACTCAGTTTTACCAAACAGCAGCCGTTTTACCTGATTCTGGAGCTGTACCATTTCTCCAAGCTGTGTGGTCAGAAGACAAGCTTCGTCCTCTGGTAAGAGAAGGTTGAGGAGTCGTATAAGGACTACTCTGTAACGATACAGAGTTACTACGTAATAAACTGGAAGATGGCTGAAAAGAGAGTATAAAATAATTTGAAAGGAATGCATGCAATAAAAATATACATGTGTTTAAAAAGTTTTCTTTAAACAAGCAGTTTTTATCATATTTAAAATATATTAATTTTAACACAACACAAAAATATCTATAACTAATGGTCAATATCTACAGTTTCATTAATTAACATTATTCTCGCCAGGGGACCATGCAAAAAATAAAGTAATTTAATGGCATAATAATAATGGGTAATTATCACACAAATTATATTACTAATTATAAAGCATTTAAACCAACACAGTCTGTTAAGTGAACAGTTAAGAACTAAGGTCGTGAAAAAAATGACAATAATGAAGTAATCCAAGTGGATTTAAAAGTAATCTTGTGTAAAGTCGTACATTCTATATGGAAGATATCATATTATTGAAAACAACTCTATTATCTCCTTATACATTTACTTGATGTCTATCATTACTGGATGCAAGATATTTGAAAGTCAAATCTACCCAGTAGTGTAGTTAATGTAGGCACGAGTTCATTGCAATTTCTAACTTGCTTGTAGTTACAAGCTTCAGGAGTTTTTACCACTGGAAACAACACAGGTTCCCCTCCCACTGTTAGCACATGTTAGTCAGTCCAAGTAGCGTGGTACAAACCCTAATATTAA
>NW_013666246.1:331986-335401 GCF_000517525.1 Limulus polyphemus
AACTAAAATGTTGACATCTAATTGGTTTGTTAACTAAAATGTTGACATCTAATTGGTTTGTTAACTAAAATGTTGACATCTAATTGGTTTGTTAACTAAAATGTTGACATCTGATTGGTTTGTTAACTAAAATGTTGATATCTAATTGGTACATTAACTAAAATGTTGATACCTAATTTGACAATTAGCCAAACATTGCTGTTATATAATTAAACTAGTCAACTAGACAAACTAGATATATATATTTTTTGTTATTTTAACTGATTGGACAAGCTACTTGTACATTTGGAAATACGGCTTGCCCAAACCAAAATTAACTGGATAAAAACAATTCATATCTACACAGCAGTCTGTTAGATAGCACAGCTGTAACCAATAACAAACTTCCAAAGACTCCTACAGATAAAAAAACAATTTGAAATATTCAATAAAATGTTATAAATAATATTTTAATACTTAAAGCAGTGCTTCAAAATATTCAGTAACTTGGTGTTGTCATAGTAAAAACTAAACAAGGATGATAAAGGATGAGCCAAAACTAAAGACAAGAAATTAAATGAGAGAAAATACAGTTACCATCTTATATCTTAAATTTCATTTTTTAATCCACATAATTTTATACATCAATATCAATCTATAGAAGACAAGCTGAAAAAACCCTGAGAAAACGACGCCTTGTTACTCACTTCATTCAGAAGTTGTCGGAGCCGTTGTAATTGAGCTTCCAACTGGCGGTTGTGATCTTCCAGTATCTGCATCCTGGCTTCAAGTCGGCCCTTATGCTGCCTCAAGAGCTTAGCTTCAGCCACCATTTCTTCATTACTACTAGAAGTGGGTGGGATCTCCACATAGTCATCTTCTGTGACTGACGGTGACAGTTCTTGTGCAGCCTGTTTAACTTGGAGAATCTCATACTCGGCATGGAGATTTCTATAGAGGAGGTTTTCATAAAATGTGTTATAGAGACTGAATACATTAAAATCAAAAAATACTTTTAATCTTAAAGTTTTCAAGCAGGGGAAATATAATCTAAACTACTCCAATATATATCTACAACTTTCTTTAGATACCAAGTGGTTTTTTTCTTAGAAAGATACAACAGTTTCTTTATTTACAAAAAGTACAGTGTTTATATCCTAACTTATGAAACAATTTCATATGCCTTAGAAAAGAGCAGTTGTTGTTTTTTTAATACGGTAAGAGCAAATTACAGAAGCTTACAACAACGTACCTCACCAGTGTATCAGTGTAAGGCATATATTGAAAAAAACGCACATGAAAAGATGAGATGGTGCCCACCCAAAGAATTTCCACCAGGCATCAAGGGAGCCTACCCCAAGCTACTGGTGGAAACAACAATAAGATCAACACTAGGCTTCTCACTAAAAGATAAGATCCAACATATAACTATAAGAAAAGGAGAAAAGTATTAGACATATTAAAAACTAAACCAGAGATGGGTTGAATATATGACTAGAAGAAATGACAACAGGTAGACAAAGAGGATGGCAACCAAGCACCGGAAAAGAAGAGGAGGACGACAATGGGAAAAAATGGAGAGGCCTGAGGAGACACTGCAAGAAATAAGGGAAGATGGATATTATATGAATAGGGCTATGTACTGCAGAGGACTGAAGGTGCTTATGAAGAAGAAAAACAAATTATTTTTTCATTATTTAGAAAGAAAAAAATCTCTCAACTATCTGTACCATAAAAGGGAGAAATTATCTAACAGTAGAAGAAAGACAGTGTTTTTTTTCTTCTGAAGAAACATACAACTTCCTATAAAAGGCACATGTTCCCTTCCTTAAAAGAAGGAAAAAAGTAAATATACCCTATTGAGATGCCCTTATTATTTGTTTTAATGTAATATAATGACCTGTCTTGGGTCTTGTTGCTGGGTAATATTTCACAATGTAGTTAAATGTAATCCTTTGGTAAGTGTTGATCCTTGGGATCATGGTGTACAGATAAGAGGTCTAGTCAGGTACGTAATGAGTCTGTTTTTGGTTGTCAAGTCCAGTTTGATAGCAGCACAGCTTGTTAAAAATTTTCACATATCCATGTGTTGTAATTCAAGTTTACAACATGTTGGTTTCTTCTTTCTCATTTTACTTCGATCCTCTGGATCAATGCTGCTCCATGTTGAGTTGCACCTAGTGTCAGATGTTCCTTCCAAACTCTGTGTGTGTGTGTGTAGATAAATATATGAAATTATTTTTATCTAGCCAAGATCACCTGTTCTCTTTTTCTAGTTCATGAATCATTGTCTTCAACTCCTCTTGATGGTCAGCATCTATGGCTGCCATAATTTGGGCTGGGCTGCGAGGCTGTAACATACACAGCAAAACATGTAACAGCTACACGAATAATTCTACCTTACACTAAACAAGTGAGATTACAAACAATTATACTTGTCATAAGACATTATTATTAGGCCTATTACACTTTTCTACACAACAATCTTTATTCAGCCCATTAGGGTTTTTTCACAAGGAAGAAGAGTGTGTAATATTATATCCACTGCTGACATTTCTAAAACAACTAAACATACTTTAACCAAACAGAATGGTTTCTGTACTTGAAAAATGATGATTTTTATTAAGTAAGTTTCAAACCTTATTCTCAATAGATGAAGGTATTACCAAATAATAAATAAAAGGTGTCATCATAAGCAAGACAAAAGGAAGATAAATTAAAGAGGATTTAAAATACAATAACAAGATTTAATAATCAGTAGATATATATGTATGAACAAACGAGTACTAAATGTAAATAATTACTTAACAACCTAATTATCTGGGAAACATCAGTTTATAACATACATGACACTTACTTATATACAAGAAACATCAGTTTACAGAATACACAACTTAATTGTATAAATATAAGGGTAACATCCACTATAATTACATAAATTATAAAAAAAAGTTAGGTTGAACAGACAGGCAATTAAATCATGTAAAAATATGAAACAAATAAGTTTACAACCAGCAGGACATTATCATATAAAAATATGAAATAAATAAGATTACAATGGACAGTATAGATGATTGTAGAAAAATATGATAAAAATGAGCTGATGACAGACAGGACACTTAACCAAATATAAATATGAAACATATAAACTTACAACAGACAGGACACTTTCTCCAGAGAGTGTTTGACAATACTGAGCTATCAGTTGGTGCTCATCCTCACTTCTAATAAAATAATTAAAGTAATTTTGTTATATGTTTATCAAAAACTATGGTAACAAATATATAGAAATATTCACATAAATGGTGGGAATAATCCGTATAAACCAAAGCTCTACAAATCATTTATATAGTTTCTATATCTTTATTACTGGTTGAGTTCGAGGAAAGGGTATGTAATGTTTCTGTATCTTTATTACTGGTTGAGTTCAAGGAAA
>NW_013666246.1:336401-365400 GCF_000517525.1 Limulus polyphemus
TTGAGTTCAAGGAAAGGGTATGTAATGTTTCTATATCGTTTATTACTGGTAGAGTTCAGGGAAAGGGTATGTAATGTTTCTATATCTTTATTACTGGTAGAGTTCACATATTAAATGATATATAATAATTTGTTTTGGTTATAAAGAACTGGCCATAATATCTGATGAAATCACTCATCGTCTAAATACAAAACACCAGTAGTAAGAAGTGGGAATAATCGCAACACTGATGGTATTCTTGGTTATTTTTTGTATGTTATGAGGAACTCTGTAACCAAGTGATGGAACCACAAGAAGTCGGATGCATAAATATGTAGAAAGTTTGTTTCAAACACAGTTGAAATTTATATGGTCTGGTAGTTCTATGGTTAAACGTTCTGTCATGAGAAAAAACATTTGTCCTTGGCTTTGTTTTGAATCATGATTAATCAGCATAAACTGAAGACTGTAACGTATTGTTAAGTCATGAACTGTAACACGATCCTCAAAACTAAAATGCTTAGCATATGTACTTTTCTTTGACAAATAATTTCTGAAGGTTTTGCTTTATTCTAAAACAAAGATAATAGAAAGGCATAACAGAACTACCTCTACAAAATGTTGTAACAGTCGTATTTTCAGTACTTACGAATCAGGTGTGGAGTTACTCTGGGTACGCAATTCTACTTCTGCAAGCCTAAAATACGAGGAACAGACAAAGTATCAGAATAATAAACAGTTTTCAATAAATTAGAAGTACTTTTTCTACTTCTGGGCATGTAAGATATATTTATAAATTACCATAGAGTGGTAGCACAGAAATAGACTTAATTATCAAGTATTATTATATGGTTTGATCACTGCATATTGAATTATTCATTTACATGTATATGGAACTCCCTTGGAAGTTTGCTAGTACGAATCTTACCTGTTGGCATACAGCTCTAGACGAGAATGCATTTCTTTAGATGAAACTGACTGTTGTGGAGATGGTGCAGGGCTTTCCAAATCATCTCCTTCGAGTACTGTTTGAACAGGAAGATAACCCATCCGATGATGCTTCTTAAAATGTTGTTTAGATTTGAATTTATTGCGGACTATCCTTGTGAAGTCACGCATGTCTTCACCAGAAGTTGTCTAAAAAAGTTAGATTATGAACAAAAGATTACCTTTTTTTTAAAATATCTTTTACATGTATAATCACATCCATGATGTTTCTAGGTTCTCTTCATTTATTACATCAAACATCCATGTTTTTAATGCTGTTCTCAAAACGTAATTTTTTAGAATAAATTATATTGGAAAGGCACATTTTTCATTTCTAAATCATACTTGCAGGCTTATGTTTTAGAATATATATATATTAATACCAATTTGGATATTAGCTTGATAATTTTAAAAATGTGTGTACAGATCAATTCATAGATATTTTTCTTACAGGGTGATTAGCTAATGGAATACGTTACCATTGGCATCAGTGGAGGTTAATGTCTTACAAGTTTAAAAGGGGATTCATGATTTCCTGAAAAATAAAGGGTGAGTTTAATCTTTTCATTTTCTTTGGTGTGGGTGTCAGGAACAGCATTAAAGGACCAAATGGTTTCTTGCTGTCTGTATGTTGTAATAAAAAGACCATCTCTATTGTCCAATTTCCTCAAAGACAGTTTACAAGTATCATCTTGTGATCAAATCTTTTATACTTTTTTCACATTCCAATTGTTGACAGAATTGAAGAACAATGTCACTGTTGTTAACAGAAACAGTTGTTCACACATACTCACATTCCAGTTGTACCACTGTGTTGACAGAAACAGTTGTTCACACATACATAGGGACATTTTATGCCCAAAACTAATTTACTTCAAAATTTCCGGTCTGAAATTTTTCTAATATATTGAATACCTTCTACTTCATTTCCAAATTTCTGGTGTACACAGGGGTGAAAAGTCTGCAGTACTAACCAAAACTCAGTTTGACTTATTTTTGAATTCCAAATATTATTTTTTTTAGTTCTATAACTTTTTTGTATTCCTTTCACTGTTCGATTTGAATAATGCATGAAGAGTCGTTGTTAGCTTGCAAAGAACATTATATTACCCGTATAACTGCAAGGCCAGGTCCCGCAAAGGTAAAAAGCTGTACTTCTCGAGGGAAATTTGTACGACTGAATTAGCTTGAACTTATCTTTCTAACGGGTTGAAATATGAATATAATTTATTTAACTTACCGTCACACAATATTCCTGCATTGGATGAGATAATTTGTGGCTCTTGGCTTTTCTTCCCGAGAAAAAACAGTTCTGACAGAGGTCAAAGTTGAAGCATTTCAAACATCGGTATCTGAAAGATCAAATGTGGAGTAAAACGAGAGGGCAGGAAACTGCTTTATGTCTACTGGCTGAGGGTAGAAAAAACTGTATAAAGGGCAATGTTAGATAATGTTCCCCCACCCTCCTCTCTTTTGTAATTAAATTCTTAATGACCTCATTAGGCACTGCTTTGTGGAAGATAATAATGGACTCATTTAACTGATTAAGTACTTATGTCTTTCAATTCAAAGTGAAAAGTCTATAAAAAGTGGAAATGTGCCCTATTTCAGGGTGTTTTTATCCCCATTCTTAAGTAAAAATCTTAAAATAGAATAGTTCATATACAATGTTGGATAATTTACATTTACCATGCAAAAAATTACAGTAATTGAGACAACCATCAGTAATGCACACCAAAAGTATATAAAACAGATGAAATGTGCCCTTGTATGGACTTCTTGGGCAAAAATCCTAAAACTAAGTAGCTCATGTACATCAATGGAAAGTTTCCAGTTACCATACCAAAAATTATGTCGACCGAGCCATCCTATTCTGGGTGATGGTTGCTAACACAGACACACACATATAATGGATTGTCTTTAGAGCAGAAAACCTTACATGAAAAAAAGATGAAATGTGACACCCATCCACCCAATTATTCATTAATTATCTATAAACAAGTGAGTCTGACAGACCTTTACTTTCACACAGGGTAATTTCTTAGAATTGCATCTTATTTCAGTGGTTTGTTTTTCAGACAAAACTACATATTCAACTGTGGTATAGGTTGCTTGAAATATAACCAGATCATAATTAGGTCTCTTCTGATCACGAGTTTTTGGTTAAAATTATAGAGGACTTACACTTTTTTGCACTTTTATTCAAGAATATAAATTTATATCAGAAAAATGGTCAGGGATTTTATCCAAATTTTGGATAAATCTGGTATTATCACTATTGACTTAAAAAGTAACCTGAATAGAGTTAAACCTGAGTCTAAGAATCTGATTTTTACAGATGATACTAGATGCACTGGAAGAAAGTGTAGCTACTTTAATCCAACAACTGGATACTGTTTAACAATGGTACTAAATACATGAATTACAAGAGTAGCTACCTCAATCCAACAACTGGATACTGTTTAACAATGGTACTAAATACATGGGTTTCAAGAGTATCCAACCTGAATCCAACAACTGGATACTGTTTAACAATGATACTAAATACATGGATTACAAGAGTAGCTACCTTAATCCAACAACTGGATACTGTTTAACAATGGTACTAAATACATGGGTTTCAAGAGTAGCTACCTTAATCCAACAACTGGATACTGTTTAACAATGGTACTAAATACATGGGTTAAAACAGTAGCTACCTTAATCCAACAACTGGATACTGTTTAACAATGGTACTAAATACATGGGTTAAAACAGTAGCTACCTTAATCCAACAACTGGATACTGTTTAACAATGGTACTAAATACATGGGTTACAAGAGTGGCTACTTTAATCCAACAACTGAATACTGTTTAAAGCTAATACTCTATGTACGGATGGACAGAGTAACCAACCTGAATCCAATAATTGGATACTGTTTACAGATGTTACACTTAGCTTGATGTTTTGCATTTTCTGCAGCAATAAGTCTGTGTAGAACTGGGAGCCACACCAAAGACTGTGGTTCATGTTGAAGCCAGCTGATGAAGTGGGTGACTTGAATCTCTTCCTTATTGCCTCCCTACGATGGAAATAATAATTAAATACTGGACCCAGCATAGGTCTAAATATCACAAATCTCAAAAATGTTTTTTGTCACGAAAATGCTTTAAATCCAATATAATTATAATTAAAATACGTTTATAAGTAAATATTAATGAATATAATTAATATATCTTCTTATAAACTAACTTTAAACAGAATAAAATATTATTTATAAATTAATTTGGTGTCACATTTTCAGTATCAGCTTCTGTTAAATAAGGTTTAGGTATTTTGTTTCTATCATTTACAACGGTAAGATTATTTAGCAGTTTTTCCAGGTAGAACCATCTAAGAGCCTATCAGAGTAAATGAACATTAATTTGGATGTAATATACTGTTTTCTGTAATCTTTCCTTTTTTGTTTGTTAGATAATGTAAAGACCTTCTTTCACGTACAATAGTTAATATTGTAGAACTCCATGCAGAGTATTGTTTGTTAAACACAAAACTAGACATTGAACATTACGAGCCCTCAATGCCACAGTGGGGCCTAAGTAAACTTACCTTTTCAAAACAACTTCGTACACTGGGCTCGATGTTGCTACCACCAAATGCTGCAACTTCTCCCAACAACCTGGGAATCTGTGGAGTTAGTTTTGTATTTTTAAATATTCATAATAAATACTTAACTCAGAACATATTTAGAATTTTAAAAAATTATATATAAATTTAATAAAAACTTATTTGGATTATTTACCATTATGATTTCTTTTTTTTATAACCACATCTGTTTTTTTCAGTGTAAAATTTTTCAACTACAAAAACTTTCACTGTTCATGCATACCTGTTTTTTGATCTATTGATTATAAAATAGAAATTATCAAATTAAATGTTGCTGGCTGAATTCCTTAAAAATTGCTAATTTCGAATAAAAAAATTAGATTAATAATATTAATAACTTTGTAAGTTTTATTTATTATCTGTTCTTCTATTTCAACAATTTTGTTCAAATAATTACATCATTATTAACCATACAAAGTTAAGAATTAAGGTAAATACAATAAAATCTTACATTTATATCTGTAACATATTTCTAATTAATTTTTTTTATAAAGAATTTAGAATTTACTAACTTAATAGGAGCAATATTAGCGTATTTTAAAATAAAATTATTAGAAGTTTAGTATTTTTTATGCATTCCATTCGTTAGTTAAGTAACTTACTCTTTTCTTGTTGTTATGTTTCATGATTTTAGTGTGTTCTGTAGGGAAAGTGTAAATTATATTAGTTTAGTGTAACATTGTTATCAAATTTTAAAAAATCTCAAGACAAAGTAGGTTAAGTTTTCATTTTTTAATTAAAAACCCGAAAATATTTTCTATTCTCAAACAAAAGAAGGTTGTTGGTATTTCCAAAGAGAAAATAATTTGATTTTTTAAAACTAACTGACCTTATTTGTGTCCGATTTGTATTGTTCTTGTGTTTTTACAATGCAAATCACCCTTATAAATGTATCCACAGCCCCAAAGATCCGTACTCTGTCAAGTTATCAACTTGGCTATGTTTGGCCCAGATCTTAGAGATAAAAAAAAGTCAAAACTGTAAAAACCAATCCTTTAAATCTGAACTGTTTTAAGAGATTGCTATTTCCTGGTTCATTGTCAGTGAAAATTTAAATGACATGGAATGAATGAAAACTATTGACTAATGTATCATAC
Source organism: Limulus polyphemus (assembly GCF_000517525.1). Classification (NCBI taxonomy): domain Eukaryota; kingdom Metazoa; phylum Arthropoda; class Merostomata; order Xiphosura; family Limulidae; genus Limulus; species Limulus polyphemus. The sequence continues at coordinate 342,111 of NW_013666246.1, forward strand.
TAAATCATTTTGACATTACGTTTGTGGTTGAGTGAACTTTAAATATAAATGTCGATTGTCCAAAACTTGAACATTAATTACAGGTTTTTCTGTCTAATTTTGTGTTTTGTTTTTAACAAATATGAGTTATTCTTTCTGTCTCCCCTCCACTATGTGGAGTTCAGTTTTTGTAGAAAACATGGGCTGACATAGATAATGTTGATGGTTTGGGTGCCGTACCCACTTTTTTAACCCACTTTCTTTTTCTGTTCTCAAACAGACTTGTTTCGACTAATAGCTGATGTAAATGGTTCGGCTGATGAACGGAAACTTGGTCTTCTGTTACACGACTGTGTGCAGGTAATATTTTATAAGAATTACATTGTAACACCTTAAACTTTGTCACAAATTTACTAGTTTTTAGTATGTTTTTCAGATATTCATGCAATGCTACACAAGGGCTATTTACACTAACTGTTTCTAACTTTGTACTGCTAGATTAAAGGGAAGCCACCACCAATTCTTGGGCTTCTCTTGTCTGACTGACTAGTGAGATTTGACAAGATGTAATCAAGACAAAATCTGTGTTCAATCGTGCTTTAATAAAGTATTCGAAAAACATGTGCAGATTGAAAGTTTAGTCATTATTTTATTTCAAGTATGGAAGTTATGAAAATGTTTTCTATCATACTTTCAGTCAAACATACTTTGAAAAGCATGCCAACAATCCTAATGAAGAATTAGATATATCCATTTCAGTATGAAATAACTGTGAATCAACCCATGATCCTACTGGATGTTATACATCATCCCGTGATCCTACTGGATGTTATAGATCATCTCATAGTTCTACTGGATGTTATAGATCATCCCATGATACTACTGGATGTTATAGATCATCTCATGGTTCTACTGGATGTTATAGATCATCTCATGGTTCTACTGGATGTTATAGATCATCCAGTGATCCTACTGGATGTTATAGATCATCCATGATCCTACTGGATGTTATAGATCATCTCATGGTTCTACTGGATGCTATAGATCATCTCATGGTTCTACTGGATGTTATAGATCATCCCATGATCCTGTGGAAATACTGAGACTGAAAATACTCATGTCAAATGAAGTCCTGTGTCCTGGATTTGATTTTGTATGAGATGTTGGCTATTTCACTCTCATTCACAACTAACTTTAGCAGATCTTAACTAATCAAATAAAAAGAATGATATTGTTAACCAGTAAAAAAGGTCTTGGTTTAAACCAGCCTGCATTACATGAAATCACTTATACCTTGAACGTTTCAACACATACATGGTTTAAACCAGCCTGCATTACATGAAATCACTCAGACCTTGAACGTTTCAACACAAACATATTTATAAATAATGTTCCACAATAGCAAGGTTCGTATAGTACTTACACCTAAATGTATCCTCCAGACTTCCCTGACACAGTAGAACAATGCCGACTTTAAAAGACAGAATACGAATATAGCCAGTTCTAGTAGAGCTGACAGGAGAAAGCAACAAAAAAAACTGTTCAAAAGAAATAATTCATGACACATTTAAACACAACTTGAGAACAGTTGTTTAATGAATCGTATGTTAATCAACATATTTCATACAAAGAACAAGATTTACTTTTAACACATCAATTGATATCTTCCAGGGTAAAGCCTAATGAGAAAATTGGGGGTGCTTAGAAACGACTGTTCCTCTTCACCCCACTCTTGATTGGAGTGAGGGGACATGCATGGAGAATGTATTGTTCATACATGGTATCTACTCTGATCAATGGCCATCGTTGGACTTATGTTCCTTCAGGGCAGTGAGGATCTATAAATCCAGTGCCTAGAGGTTTAGTTGTGGAGGGGGGGAATGGGAGTACACTGAGAAAACCCACTCTCATTGATCAAGCACTGATTAAACTACCTGACCAGTGTCCAGTTAGTCCTGGATGGTGTTGGGGATGAAGGAGTAATAGACATAATGGTTAATCAGTGTAAGAGGACTTTCTTCATAGTGAAAATACATCTGGAGGAAGTTGATTGGCTGAGGGTAAATCTATCAGGGTGTGAGTCTTTATCCTAACTGGTGGAAGGGTGATGGAAGAAACAAAAATTTGTGTGGGACCCATCTATAACTTTTTAATGCAGTAGCGGAGAGCTGAGGGCTAATCCATCGAGAATAGAGGAAAAACCAGCAACATTGCTGGAAGAGGTTTGCTAAGCTTGAAGGTGGGCATGGTGTAAGCCTAAGTAGTAACATTTAGAGCTGAATAATCTTCACATAAAATGATCATGTAGTTTGCTGGAGTAAACAGAAGACCACAAGATTGCTTTTTACAATAATTCCTTTTTTTATGGCTTCTTTAAAAACTCATTTCTCAGATTCCTGCTCTGCATTGCATATAAACTGGTAAAACAGTTTTTCTGGTGAAATTAAAATATAAAAATTTACATTTGTTCACTACTGTAGAGCAGCTAGTAGTTTTATAGCAAGAACTTGAATTAGAAAAACCAGTTCTAAATCCATCTATGTGTCATTTATTTCAGTTTTATAAACATTTTCAAAGACAAATATTTTGTTTGTAATTGCCAAAATTTAGTTTGACTTTTTAATTCAGACTGATGTGCATGGTTTGCCTTGGAGCAATATAAAGACTAATCCTACTGTATAGCTTTGTGGTAATGAAACTTGGTAAAATGGGATAGTCTGTAGAAAGATAAAGTGGCACATGAGTAAGAACATGAACCAGTTGAACTTTTGAAACAACTATCATACATCAACCATATACTTTATGTATTATATTTATATGATAAAGATATCACAGAATACAAAAGGATGTGCATATACATAGATATCAGCTTACGTGTCAAACAAATTCAAAAGCCAGTTTAAGCACAAATCTATACTCAGAGGTTTATTGACTAAAGAGGCTGGTTCGCTGGACGTGCCCTCGTAGATCGTTGAAAGGCATGTGATCATTTCAGTGATACTTATAAGTTTGTCATTCTGAGCTCGAAGACCATGCTGATCAAATGCATTGATGAGGTTGTTCAAATTCAGAAGATCCACTGAAAAATAAGTAGAGCAAAAAGTTGGAAAATTACGTTGTATATCAACAACTATTTTGATAAATTTGTTAACCCTAGAATTCATTTTGGAAAGTGTAACAAGATTTACTTAATTGCAAGCTGAGTATGATAGAAATTGGTTGCCAGTTTCAATTAAAACAATCTCAACACAACATAAATTGATTATTAGTTCAAATTAAAACAACCTCAGTGCAATAACAACTGATTGTCAGTTTAAAATAATCTCAGTACAATCAAAATTGTCAGTTTAAATTAAGAGAATCTCAGTATGGCAGAAACTTATTTTAAGTTTAAATTAGAATATTCTCATTATGCTGGAAATTAATTGTAATAGATAATTGTTAAAGCCTTGACTTATTAAAGTTAACTAAAACTTTTGTTCTTGTTTTGATTTCAATGTGATGTGTACTTACAACACAACTCTTTCTGTACAGTGCGTAGTTTCATAGCAGTCCTGTAGGCAGAGTACCTAACGTTGTTGTATTTGGCTATATGGATAATAAAGATAACATTAACTACTTGTACAATTAGACTTGTGAACATGCCTAGAAAAAACAATACTCAAGAAATCATGCAGAAAATATTATTGTAAAAGTTACATTTATCACGTCTAAGAACAATAAGTTAGTATTAGAATTTCTGCAATGAATATTGACTGGGTATTTTTGAGAACTAGCTGACATCTAGGATAAGATTTTTAAAACTTTTGTCATTTATCATAAAACTCGTTATTCATGTAAGCACATTCAGATCATCTAAACAGTTACAGTAAATTATGTTCAGACTTTCAAAAAGTCAGTTTTCCAACTGGTAGAGCACTGTTGATGCACAATACATGTAAAGTAAGAATTTATTTTCTACACAAAAATATTAATACACTTCTTGTTTAACCCTTATTTTGTCCAAGAATAACCTCAAATTTATATAATAATAATCTCATTAAACAATTCCTACAATTTGAATTTGAACGTTGAAAATAAATTTTAAAAACAACAACAGTATCTATATAAAAACTGCTCCAATAACGAATGACTCATTGAAAGTGAAAAATTTTCCCCTGATATTTACACTCAAATAAAACATACCTAATGACTCCATTAACTCTACCATTTTGGGATGGTCCCAGTGTGTGGTCTCGCTTAGGTGGCTAGACGAGGGAGAAAAGCTGCTAACATAACACTGTTCTTTTATTCCTTTGTTAAATTTTGTTATAACTAAACAAACGTTTATGTTTACTTTACAAAAAAAAACGTACAGTAATATCTATTCTTGTTAAGTTATTCAAATCAACTTTTTACAGCTTTAACTAATCTCCAAATACTAAATATCTTGTTAGTAAAAATAAGCTGCTTACTTGATGTAATAAGGCACTTTGTTTCCCGAAACAGCTCGTTCCCATGGCTCCTCCACTGAAGCTGAAATAATAATTTAGCAGGGCATCAGTAGTAATGATACATAACAACCAATTTTTCTTCTCAATATGTGACTCATTACAAATATGTAAATTTCTTTCATTCAACAACAATTTGTATAACTGAAAAACATTCTTATGAAGAGTTCATAAGCCCTCACCTTTACTTTTGTATTCTAAAAGCCAACATATATGAAATAACCATACAAAACTAAATTAAAGTACAACATCTGTTTCTGCCCTTATTACTAGTCATATTTAAACATATCTTTACTGGCATACACTTTCTATGTATAAGTTTCATAGTTAGTGTTTAACTATACTTGACAACAAAGAGTACTAATGTTTAACTATACTTTACAACAAAGGGTACTAGTGTTTAACTATACTTTACAACAAAGGTACTAGTGTTTAACTATACTTTACAACAAAGGGTACTAGTGTTTAACTATACTTTACAACAAAGGGTACTAGTGTTTAACTATACTTTACAACAAAGGGTACCAGTGTTTAACTATACTTTACAACAAATGGTACTATTGTTTAACTATACTTTACAACAAAGGGTACTAGTGTTTAACTATACTTTACAACAAAGGGTACTAGTGTTTAACTATACTTTACAACAAAGGGTACTAGTGTTTAACTATACTTTACAACAAAGGGTACTAGTGTTTAACTATACTTTACAACAAAGGGTACTAGTGTTTAGCTATACTTTACAACAAAGGGTACTAGTGTTTAACTACACTTTAAAACAAAGGGTACTAGTGTTTAACTATACTTTACAACAAATGGTACTATTGTTTAACTATACTTTACAACAAAAGGTACTATTGTTTAACTATACTTTACAACAATGATTATATTTTCTTTGGTACACTTGTACTTTTATTTCTTTTACATGGAAACAGTCAAAATAAAATTACAAACGATAAGAGAGTTTGGTAGAAAAGGATTCTTTCCCAAAGTTACCATACAGAATTGTTAAAGTCTATTACTAGTGCTAACTTCAAGGTGTTCTTTAGGATAACTTGATCCTCAAATTTACTTTTACCCTGCTCATTACGAAAGGAATCAACATATTGATTAATTTTATACTTTTGCCCATTCCAACTGACCAAAAAATTGGATGAAATGACACGGTCAGTAATTAATGGAATTGATTAAAATGTTGACACAATTTGTTTGCGTGTGTGTGTTAGTCTTATAATAATCAATTTCACATTTAAACCAATTTAACGCTTATTTTCAGCGTAAAAACATGCCTTACCCTTCACGTATGTTTGAATAAAACCAAGTATTAATTTGAAAATTTTGATGTATTTTAGAATTATGGAGGGGTCAACACGGATAAGCGAGTACTATAGTAGCCAATTATTTGAGTTAGTAAGAATTGAAAAAAATAACTTTTAGTTATCCAACTCTTGTACGATTAATGGAGTCGAATCCTTCTACTATTAATAAGCCAAAAGAATCTCTGCTCAAATTCTTTGTTTACTGACAGTGACAGGCTTAACATCTAGGCTTAGGCTCTTGGCTTATACTTGTCAAAGTATACCATGCTTTTCCTTCTATATAATAATAATAATAAAAGAATTACTGTGATTAGAATGTTATAAAGTTACCGTTCAGAAACTGTTGTATCGTACTCTGATCTTTCAAAGAAGATTCTAACTGTTTACGTCTATCTTCAATAGCCAAGTGCAAGAGGCGCCATCTAGTGTTTAGTTCTTCAAGTCGATTAAGATTAGCGTGGGAGAGTAGAACGTTGCATCCTGTTATACGACCGGCTGCTTCGTTTACATCTTCTAAATACCGCTGTAATGGAGTGACTCTTTCTTTGAAACCCTACATTTGAAAACAGCAAAATCGCCATTACTCGATAACGTTCGAACTATTTAACAAATGGTCTAGCCACCTTGGAAAAAATACTAACTTTTGTTTGTTATGGATTTCGCGCAAAGCTACACAAGAGCTATCTGCGCTAGCCGTCCCTAATTTAGCAGTGTAAGGCAGCTAGTCATCACCACCCACCGCCAACTCTTGGGCTACTCTTTTACCAACGAATAGTGCGATTGAACGTCCCATTATAACGCCCCCACGACTGAAAGGAGCGAGCATTTTGGTGTGACGGGGATTCGAAGCAGCGACCCGCAGATTGCGAGTCGAGCGTCCTAACCACCTGCCCATGCCGGGCCTCTACATAATAGGCTATCAGTGCTGTGCCCACCACGGGTGTCGAAATCCGATTTTTTAGGGTTATTAGCTTTACTGCTGACCCATTGGGGAAGAGCTAATTATAATTATTTGAAAAATGTAAAGGTGGGAAAGAACTACATTTTTTAATCTCTCGGTGGGTCAATGCTAAAAATCTGGGTTCAATTCCCCGAATTGGACAGAACGCACATAGCCCAAACAATAAAAATTAACTTTTTAATTGTTTTACGAATGTAAAAGCGCTAAAGGACTAACTTTAAAAAATTAAACACAACGCTGTCAAGGTATCAATATTTAAAGTAAGAAACGCTTTCTTATAGTCCAGTGGGTATGAACTAGTAAGCTGCCATATAAATCATTACCAACACTAATTATAACTGACAACCACGATATTTTCTAGCTGGGGTGTATTTACAAGTTTTTCTAAGATTCTCACCCGTATTTCGTCTAAGTGTCCTTGCATCTGGTCTAAGACGAATTCAGAAATTGGTGGCCATCTAGACCTGGTAGCTTCGGCCGCTAGGAGGCGTGAGTTCATTTCTTCCATGATTCGTTGGAGAATCTGCATTTTCTGAATGACAAAAAAAAGTAATCTTATAACGTATTTCCATGTTTGTAACAGAACCATTTATTTGTCAGTCAAAAACTGAACAGAGATGGTAGCAAATAACATGCTAATCGCAGAGCGTCAGACAGTTAAAATAAAGTGTTTGTTTGTTGCATTTCGCACAAAGCTGTCAGAAGGCTATCTACACTAGCCATCTCTAATTTGGGAATTATAGACTAGAAGGAATAACGTCCATCTTGGGATACTTCTGTTAGACCGAATAGTGAAATTTGACCGTTTTTTTTGTTGTTTAATATATCTATTTGTGTAACGGAACTTTAAGTACACAGTCTCACACATTGACCGCTAGGTTCAAATTATAATGACTTGCCATCACATTGCTATATTTTCGTTTCCTTTTTTGTTGTTTTTTTCACGACGTTTTGAAATTTATATGTTGAATTGAATATTCTACCATATTAAACAAATAAACAAGTAGAATCTAACCCCCGCATTTTACTTTTTTTTATTTTTGCAATAACCAACCTCAATTATACACCTAACAATTCTCCACTCTCAAAAATATTGGTCTATGTAACAAGATCCTTTTTCTATTTTAACATGGCTTCGAATTTTGGCAGTTTTTTTTTAAATCCCAATTTTCTACCTTTGTAATGAAAGTGGTTGACCTTCAGTGTGACCTTGACCTTTGGACTATATTCTCCTAAGGTTAACCTATTTGTTCTTGGCTTGAGACAACCTTTGTACCAAATCTTATCAAAAGAAAAACTTTTGAATTATGCAGTTATCCTTCAGTGTGACCTTTGACCTATATTCACTAAAAGTTAATCATTTGGTTCTTTGGGAACACTCAACCTTTGTACCAAATTTGATTTTCTTGCTTTTTTGTTGTTAAGCGCAATAACCTGACTGTTCTCTGCTCACTACGGGTATCGAACCTCGATTTTGACACATCATAAGCCCTCAGACTTACCGCTGAGCCATCAGGAGGACAGGGGGAAATGATTCTATCGGGAAATGTTTTTCTCTAAAAAGTTAAAATTACGATTGTTTATAAATTAATTTTTATTAATTCTTAGATACAACATAAAATGATTTGTATACGAGTTTAAAATGCTTACAGAAAGGAGTCAAATTTGTTATATGCCACACACGTTTTGAGTTTTATTTCCTTTCTGTATAATCACTTTTATTCATCTGTTTATAGACTAAACCTAATTATTTAAGGGTCGTTAGTTGGGGTATTTCATGTATTCTCCGAAAACACCAAAAATTGTTATTATCTTTTATGGAGAAGGGAGATATGTGGTCATTGTATCGGTCAAATGACCTTCATAATGCCTAGTTGTGTCAGTCTTATCTAGTAGTGAATTCCTTCATCATGTAGTTGAACCAATGAGAAAGCAGGACGTCATTCTGACAGCTGTCTCCTTAGCACGTGACATGGGATAATGGTTGGTACTATCAACTAACAGTCAATGATTGGTTTGCTTGTTTCATAATTTTTGTTCAGACTTACACACAAAATTACTGTCATTCGAGAGGTGATCAGAGTAGAGAGAAGGTAGTTAATCCTTAACACTCATCTCCAACACTGAGTATTCTTATCTGACCGAAGAGTGGGGTTTCGTTTTGTTTTGAATTTCGCGCAAAGCTACACGAGGGCCACCTGCGCTAGCCGCCCATAATTTAGCAATGATAAACTAGAGGGAAGGTAGGTAGTCAACACCATCCACCGCCAACTCTTGGCTTTTACTAACGAATAGTGGGATTCACCGTCACATTTTAATCCACGGCTGAAAGAGCGAGTATGTTCGGTGACGGGGATTCGAACTCGTGACCCTCAGATTGCAAATTCAGCGCCTTAATCACTAGACCATGCCAGGCCTGAAGGGTGGGATTTGACTGTCAATTTTATGGCGCACTCATGACTCCAAAGTAAAGAGCAATATTTATGGTAACGGAACTCGAACCTTGAATCATCGGATTCGCAGTCTTGGCAAACTAATTCCTTCGCCACGCTCGGTCTAACGGTGTGCAATTGTCCACGTCTTAGTAACTTATAAGTTTTAGTGCAATATTCAAACTAAATTGAATCCAAACTTTTGAATTTCTAACAGCACAAAAGAAGAGTTTTACAATGGATTTCTCACTTTGTAATAGTTTTAGTTAACTGATCAAATTTTGTTATTTTAATATCAAATGTAGAGACAAGAAATTCGAGTACAATTATTATCCTTAGGACTAAACACCTAAAAAATATATCAGTTTAAACATTATCCTTAGGACTAAACACCTAACAAAATATATCAGTTTAAACATTATCCTTAGGACTAAACACCTAACAAAATATATCAGTTTAAACATTATCCTTAGGACTAAACACCTAACAAAATATATCAATTTAAACATTATCCTTAGGACTAAACACCTAACAAAATATATCAATTTAAACATTATCCTTAGGACTAAACACCTAACAACATATATCAGTTTAAACATTATCCTTAGGACTAAACACCTAACAAAATATATCAGTTTAAACATTATCCTTAGGACTAAACACCTAACAAAATATATCAGTTTAAACGGACTTATAGGAAAATTTTGATTTTCAAAAGAATCTTCGGGGTTTAGTAATAATTAAAATACTCTAATGTCATGCAAATTGAGTAACGATCTCTTTTGGCTATGAGTCATTATTTCCTATCAAAATTGGTGTATTCTCATTCAGAAACACCGCTATTTCAATTAGTTAGAGCTCGTGAATGTCTAGAATGTATAAGTAAATTAGTTACTTTTCTTGTACATAATTAAAGTTAATTAAACTCAAGAAAGGTTATTAAATCCAAAACTTAATTAGACAATCTATAGACAGGTGCCTTCTGCAACTCGGCATTTAATTTCTCCCTGTATTTATCTGGTTTTATAACACGATTCTATGCATAATAAAATAGAAAGAACTAGAAGAGTCTCAGTTCATAGTCTCACTTTTAATTTTTTTTTTACATAGAAAAGTGCCCGCTATTGTTGGAGAAACAAACACAGATGTTTTTCACCTCATTTCAAGCAAGCTTTATTCTGTCACTGTGTTAGGCTTACACAACGATAAATTAACGTTAGATTCTGCCTAGATTAAACAGCCCTCTTTGAAACTTAAAACGATCTGAAGTAATTCCATTTGAGCTATTTACGTTTAAAACTTACCGTTAAAACATCATCCATCCATTTATGGCGCTGTTCAGTGTGGGCTAAAAGAGAGTTCCACTTATCCGAAAGCTTTTTCACCTCTCTCCTGATGCTGCGGGTAATTTCCCTTGCTTGTTCTTCTGCACTACGGTAACCCCTACTTTCTGTCTCATAGTCTTTAGCTGTAATATAAATAAATACAATATACAACTACAACAATGTTTGTAGAAATTTCACAATCGCTGAAGAAATTTTAAATAAAAAGGAATAAAACGTAATTTAAAACATTTTCAAGCAATTCCAGAGAATTCTTTTTTCCCCCCTTTTTAACCTTTATATATTTATTATAATTTTGTTAGTCCAACTAAAACATCGATTGTTTAGTACTGTTAGTTTAGATAAAAGCAGAAGTTTGACGTTATTTTTAGGATGACAGTTTTAAATGAAAGTGATTTTAAAAAAGGAAGAAGAAGAAGATGAAGAATTGACGAACATATTAACCGTGCCAACCACGGGTATCGAATGGGGGAACGAAAAGTTCACGAAATATAAAATCAGTATTATCATAATGATTTGAAATTATTTACTGTTTGAATGATTGTATTTAGCCAACAAATAATTGAACTTTTCTCAGTTAGAAAAAGGAACCATTTCTGCCTTTAATAGATTTTGAAACATAACTGTATTTTTACTGTGATCGTGACCTCTGTAATACATCCGTTTCTCGCTTACATTTAACCAGAATCTATCATATTCTCCAAGTAACTTGTCATCTTAAATAATGTCATTAATAAAGTATATTCATTAATATGATTAACTTGATTTAATTAAGTACTTTTTTTTTGCACTCGCATTAGCCCTCTGGCGGCTCAACACCAAGTTTGGGAGTTTATAACGCTGAAAATTAGTTTCGATACCCGCGTTGAGCAGAGTACAGATAGCCCATCGTGTAGCTTTGTGCTTCTGAGTAACAGATTCAAATACAGTTGATTTGTTTTTGTTTTTTTTTCAATTGTGACATTTTGGAATAATCTAGAAACACGGCGAAAATAAATGGAGTAACTAAACAGTTTATAGTTCTTGTGTGATACTTTTCGAGATTTACTATTTTATTTCTGAAAGTCTTCCGTTTTGGTCAAAAGATAAAACAATAAGTAAACTCACAATTACAAATGACTCTTTGGAAAGAGTTGCACGGTACCTTCAGAATCGCTAGTGTCTGATAACGGTGGTTCCTTAGCAACGTACTGTCTTCCCACCAGGAGGCTACTCTCGATCACAGGGCGCTTGTCGTCCAGCTGTCTACGAAATGCGCGATGTTCATCTTGCTGTTTGAGAATGCTGGTGACGTCACCACCAAGGGCTGGTTGGGCGGCTAGTTCGGTTTCTTTCTTTATAACCCATTCGGTAAGCTCTCGTAAAGAAAGGAGTAATTGATTCCACTGTTCTGCACTGCTTTCAAGACGATTCCTGGGTCACAGCACCAAGATATACGGGTCAGTGTTAGAACATGATATTTATAGCAGACTATATATATATATCCAGTTTGCAAAAGACGCATATTTTCAATAAAGTGCCACAGTAGAACCACTTATTTAAAGCACTCCAAGGAACTGACCCGGAGGCTCAAACGTTTCTAAAGAATATATCATTATTCACCAATAATAAACAATACTTCTTTTGCATCTGATGAAGAAGTGACGTTTATTCTTTGAGTTATGATACTTCTAATTAATATTAATTTCCGATCAGGTGAAGTTACGTACTTAGAGCGAAACTAAAGATAACGATTAAAGCTGATAAATATAATTTTCTTACGTTCTTACTTATAAAGGTTAGAATGCATTGTTTTATCAGTCATACACTCTTGCTGTTAACGTATTTTCGGCCGTAAACCCAATAATATCTCACGAAGGTCAGTCAGCTTAGGAGGGTTAGGTTAGCCCTAAATACATGTGTTAAACTATCAATGCAAAACTATTTCTATAATGAAAGTATAGCAATAAAGAATCAAATTACAAACTAATAAAATTAAATGTATTAAACTATAACGAAAAATGTTAATGAAAGTAACAATAAGAAGATAATAAGGTGTATCATTGATCGAGCTATGATGTGCTTTTTGCTAACTGCGAATATTAAGATTAACAGCCTTTTAAAGCATAAGTTAAAAAAAACACAAGCATTAACTAAATATCAATTTACAAAAATATATGGTTAATTACCAGAATAGTTTCGACATACCACGTATGTCATTTTCAAGGGTACAGATTGTGAAAAATGTGACATCCCCGACTAATATTTTTCTGTCCGTCAATTCTGAGAAATGATACTTGTGGATACTACTACTATAAGTAGTTCCTGGTTATCTAAGTGAAGCAGTTTGGGAAGTATCATACATAGCAACAACGACCTAAGTAGTTCTTAGTTACCTGAGTGAGGCAGTTTGGGAAGTATCATACATAGCAACATAGACCTAAGTAGTTCTTGGTTACATGAGAAAGGCAGTTTGGGAAATATCACGCATAGCAACAACGACCTAAGTAGTTCTTAGTTTCCTGAGAGAGGCAGTTTGGGAAGTATCATACATAGCAACATCGACCTAAGTAGTTCTTGGTTACATGAGAAAGGCAGTTTGGGAAATATCACGCATAGCAACAACGACCTAAGTAGTTCTTAGTTTCCTGAGAGAGGCAGTTTGGGAAGTATCATACATAGCAACATCGACCTAAGTAGTTCTTGGTTACATGAGAAAGGCAGTTTGGGAAATATCACGCATGGCAACAACAACAACCTAAGTAGTTCTTGGTTACCTGAGAGAGGCAGTTTTGAGACGTAAAGCGTTCCAACGTTGGTTCATTTCCTCCAGTTTTCGTCTCAACAGCAGCGCATCATCTTGACTTTCCAAGCTCTGAAGAAGTTGACCACTTCGCTCGTTTAGGGTCAAGTGAAGGTCACGCTGGCTCTCGATCTCCCTTTGAAGCTCCTAGTCAGACAGCAATAGTGATCAATGAGCAGACCGCTAAAATTTTAATATACAGAGTTAATTATAACAATCTGTAGTTTTATATCAAATGATAGTTTCATAAACTGACCTATTGTAAACATCACAAGGTTTAAGTTTGTTATAAGCCGTAACATTTGATTTAATTACGAGGCCTATGCAAGCTCTATTCTGACTGAAACATTTAGATAGCAGTTCTCGTAATAACACTTGCTACAATGTATGTTTATGTTGGACCTGGGGTTTTAAGATAATCATCAAGTGACATGTAAATTACTCAATTGACCCAGCAGGGTTAGCCGAAATAAAAGGTTATTTATTTTATCCTTCAGGAGGTGAAATCTAGGGACACGGTAGTGACCCCCAGTCAAGTTAGACGAATGGAGTAACACTTTCGTGACTCTAGATTCAGAACTAAACGTTTGGCTAAATCTGGGGTATTGTCACAGCTGTTTCAAATGTAGAAATATCATTAATAAGATATATCATATTTTATATCACATTAAAAACACCGGCTCAGAATGTGGTAGCTATATTGTTCTTGTACTTGTTGAAGAGGCAAACCATTGAGTAAATAGAGAAGGATTGACACGAAACAACCTACCACTGGTCAACATTAATTTGATTCAACAACTGTAACACACGTGTTAATCATAGTTTTTTGGTAATTTTCAGGAGAATTGCTCACCACAGTCACTAGATTAAAATTGGAATCTTACTTTTAATGAAAAATGTATTACGTCTGTTATAGAATAAGATAAATAGGGCTAACGTAGGTTTTAATAAAGATAATAAAAAAGTTCATTTATTTTAAAAAATAGATTTTTTAAAATGAAATAAGCAACAAATGTACTAAATATCTTATCGTGCAGCTTTGCGCGAAATTCATAACAAACCCAACCTTTCTTTTACCTTGGCTCTGTTTGCACAAAGAAAATGTTTTGATCAAATGCTAGTGAAAGTAACTGGGGAAAAACATTTTTATATTTACTCTTTTTTAAACAATCGATATGAGTCATGCGAAAGTCAGCTGGCTAACTGTCAATGCTGGTTAAGAAAGGTCAATATATGTATCCAAGCAACAGAGAAACCTTTATCAGTATTCATAACAACGAACAACAACCAGTGTTAACTAAACAGTCTCTTTAGTTGATAAAACAGGCCAATGTATGTATCCAAGCAACGTACAGCAACCAGTGTTAACTAAACAGTCACTTTAGTTGATAAAACAGGCCAATATGTGTATCCAAGCAACAGAGAAACCTTTATCAGTATTCATAACAACGTACAACAACCAGTGTTAACTAAACAGTCACTTTAGTTGATAAAACAGGCCAATGTATGCATCCAAGCAACAGAGAAACCTTTATCAGTATTCATAACAACGTACAACAACCAGTGTTAACTAAACAGTCTCTTTAGTTGATAAAACAGGCCAATGTATGTATCCAAGCAACATGTATACTTAATCAATCATTTGACAGTTGAAATACATTATAAATAGTAACACAAGTAGACAAGTGATTTAAATTATATAGAGTTAACCCAAACAGACAGTTGAAATACATTATAAATAGTAACACAAGTAGACAAGTGATTTAAATTATATAGAGTTAACCCAAACAGACAGTTGAAATACATTATAAATAGTAACACAAGTAGACAAGTGATTTAAATTATATAGGGTTAACCCAAACAGACAGTTGAAATACATTATAAATGGTAACACAAGTAGACAAGTGATTTAAATCATATAGAGTTAACCCAAACAGACAGTTGAAATGTAACGAGGTAACCCAAAGAGACTAGTGAAATACTCCACACAAACTTAATCACAACTAATAAATTCATCTTGAATTATGAACTGTGGTTTAGCATGAACACATATACACTCTTCCACAAGACATATACCAGTTTTCACACCTACTTAATACGTACACAGAGGCTTGGTACGTTATATTAAAACGAATATGATGCCTCACCATGCTGTTGCAGGACATGTTGCCACGTCTGGTCATGCTCTGTATGATGACAGTGTATCTTGATCATAATCCTGCAGCGTAGTTCCCAATGAAACACTCCGTCGTAAGGTTTTTATGTCAAAATCACACCACTTCTCCCTGTTAGCTTTCAATAATCCATCAAGTGCACGAGGATGGCGATTTCCCATTAGGACGGTCTGATCGCTTATATATCCATAGAGGCGGTATACAGTGTTTTGACTGGTATGTCTTGGTATGGAATAACACATAAGTACCCGTTTAATTCTCCAGCTGTTTGAGGTATGTGATAGTTAAATGGATATGTCGTGGAAGCAACAACTTGTGTTGCTTTTCCAGACACAAATAATTCTTGAATGTGTTGTGTACTGTTGGATGAAACACGTGGACGGTTTTTGCCACTGACCTTTGTGCTCGTGGGTTCTCATCTGTTACAAGATACACCACTTAGCTTGCAATGGTTGAGGGGTTCGATTTGTTGCAGGTATCTCTTCAGACGGTACTGGTGCCCCAAGTTCATCCAAATTCATTGGTTTTCCAATACCATTAAATGTAATGGATATCACGATTTCATAAGTTCTAAATCCCCAAATAGGGACCAGCTCTAGAATGACTATATGTGTCGATACATCTTCAAGATAGTGGCGTAAGAACAGGAGTCAAACAGGAGTCAACAGGAGTCAAACTAGGGATTTAATACATCTTCAAGATGGTGGCGTAAGAACAGGAGTCAAACAGGAGTCAACAGGAGTCAAACAGGAGTCAACAGGAGTCAAACAGGAGTCAACAGAAGTCAAACTAGGGATTTAACACATCTTCAAGATGGTGGCGTAAGAACAGGAGTCAAACTAGGGATTTAATACATCTTCAAGATAGTGGCGTAAGAACAGGAGTCAAACAGGAGTCAACAGGAGTCAAACTAAGGATTTAAATTATTCATTTGTTTACTGGAATTTTTTCCTGGACCAGAAAAATTAGTCGTCTTAGCAGCACCTTTTGGTTTATCATTTTTTACGCAAAGCTATGCGAGGTCTATCTGCACAAAGTCGTCCCTAATTCTGAACTGATATTCAACAGAACCCACCGCCAACTCTTTAGTTACTCTTGTTTGACCGAATAGAGGGGTTTTGACTATCAGTTTTATGGCGCACCAACGGCCCCAGAATGCGGAGCTCGTTTTTTTTTTTGCGACAAAGGGACACGAACATGGAACGATTGGATTCACAGAAAGGACACTGTTGGGGCATTTGCACCTTTTAATGAAAATATTAAGTACTTTTCCCGTTCAGTGGCACGTGAAAGTCACAGTTACCTCTAGTTTATACCTCAAAAAAGGCACGACAGCCAAAAAAAAAAAAAAATTAGGGCAAAAACTTACAGCAATGATGAAAGTATAGCTGAAATGTTCTTCCTGACCAATTACTTTCTCTCGGGATACACCGAGAATTGATTAACTTTTGTCTTGTCATTCATGACGTCAGTATTAGGTTTATAGGTCACGTACCTTCTTTATGTCCACGTAAGTATGTGTGTGTGATATAATGCAACCAATTACGAACATGCATTGCTAAGGTAAGGAAGAGTATATTGAAGGATAAATACATCCAGGAGTTGCTTGTTAGACGATGGTTGTTTGGAGGAGATTGTGTTGGTTCTATAAGGGTTAAGTTTTCATTATAATGACAGAGTAAAATATAAACGTGATTTTGTTTACATGATGTAAAAATGCTTGAGTTTTAATTAAGGATTACTGTTTGTTTGTTTGCTTGAAGTGAAGCACAAAGCTACACATTGGGCTATTTGTCCTCTGATCACCAAGTGTATCGAAACCCGGTTTCTAGCGTTGTAAATCCGCAGACATACCATTGGGGGACAAGGATTAATGTAACAAATTACAAAAATAGATACCCTCCCCCAGTCTGACTGATAACTGTTCTAAAAGAGCTTGGCACTACGAAGCCAAACCACGTTACTACACATCAGATGGAACGAAAGATTAAAACAACGTTACTACACATCAGAAGAAACGAAAGTAAGCCAAACCACGTTACTACACATCAGAAGGAACGAAAGTAAGCCAAACCACGTTACTACATATCAGAAGGAACGAAAGATTAAAACAACGTCAACAATATTCTAGTTTATTCCAGTTTGTTATTCTATAAAACAAAATCAGTAAACCTTACGAAGTAAAACGACGTCAACAAATAATACCTTTTAAAACAAAGATCAAAACCTGTTATTGTTAATGCTTTAGATGACTTATCTGGTATTGCTTTTAAACGGCCAAAAACACTCAGATTCATAAGAAAACTAAAACAGATGCGTTTAAACCGTAGTTTCGTGGAAAGACAGGACCATACTTATCATATCATGCCAGAAAAAAATTTGTTATCTCTCAGATGACCTCATAGTATGTGAGTAGCACGAGCCAATTGCTAGATGATACATAGCAAACACTGAGTAACTGACTTAACTCGTGACAGAAGAGATTAATGTAGTAGACAGTATGATTAAGATATGGCATCTTACACGTCACTTCCGCTCTCGTGCTTCTAGATAATGTGCACCATCTGTTACCGAGGGACCGCGAGATTCGAGGCGAGATGTTATTGACTTTGGTACTTTTATTTCAATGTGTAAAATAACGAGCCATGAAAGAAAATTCTGTATTATTCAAATAATGTATAATATTCACTTTTTTGTTTTTCAAAATATAATACTGGACATAACTGAATTTTTAATAGTGTTCGAAATATTTAATGCAAGTAAGAATTTATTGATTTCCTTAAAGATCTACAGTTTTAACAATGGTTTCTGCCATTGGTAAAAAGGTAAATTTTCTTTTTTTAATGTTCGAATAAATATTTATGCAACACTTTTTGAACATGCCTAACAGCTTTGAGTACCAATATTTATTTTTCCATACGTTTGTATATTTGCTATGTTCTTTGGCGCAAAGCTATACAATGGGCTATATGCATTTTTGACACCGCAGGAATCAAACCCTGATTTTAACGTTGTGAGTCCGTATACTTATCGCTGATCTAACGGGGGACTTTCTCATGTGTAAAGTCTATGGCTGTC
Organism: Limulus polyphemus; assembly: GCF_000517525.1. Classification (NCBI taxonomy): domain Eukaryota; kingdom Metazoa; phylum Arthropoda; class Merostomata; order Xiphosura; family Limulidae; genus Limulus; species Limulus polyphemus. Next base: position 360,669 of record NW_013666246.1, read on the forward strand.
TAGACCACCGTATTCGTATTTTGTTTTTAAGTACAAAGCTATACAATGGGCTATCTTCGCTGTGCCCTTAGTTAATTTCGAATTCAGATTTTTATGGCTATAGGCCCTCAAGCTTACCGTTAACCCCTTTAGTAATGTTAGAAATAACGTGTGTATATTTAAATATCAGCGTTTTATTTAAGGAAGTCAATCTAGTAAAGGCAAAACACAAAATTGTAATATTTTTGAATTCTGTCTGTTTTTTTTTCTCTCTGCTTAACGTTCGACTTTGTAGTGACGTATGCTTAACAACAAAAGGCACTAGCGGATTCATGGGAGTACGGTCCCTCTTTTTCATAATTTTACACCCCCATGCTTTAAACTGTGCCCCTTTTAACAATAAATAATTTCAATAAAATGTTTTATTTCCTGCCTCTCCTAGCTACAGGTCAATAATTTATAATATTATATTTAAGTTTGATTTATCATCTGGCTGCATCGATAAAAATGATGTAATATGGCGTCAATCCAGGGGACCACTCCCCCTTTTCCAAAATCCTAGATTCGCTACTGATAATAGGTAGGGTTCTTAGGCTTATCGTTCATTCAATAACTCACAATCCTAAGGTTGGACCAACAATTAAAGGATGACGATGATGGGGTTCAAAGTGAAGTAACAAACTACTTAGTCAATACAGCCCCTTTCTGTTTTTACATAGCAATGCCTATTGTAAAAACAAACATTGGACCACGTGCCTTTTACAGTAGGGTTAAAGGTTCTTAGATAAATATTATCAGGCTTATAAACACGCCATAAACTCTCTTTTCTTGAACTGTAATCAAATCCACTGATTTGGAACAAATTTCGAAAACAATTTCATCATAATTAAACAAAAACTTCTTAGAAATTGTCAGAACTTTGACTAACAACCCTCTCATTCTGTGGATAAAAATGTCGTTAGGGTATCGACAACGAATCCTCTAATTACATTCCATACATAAAGGAACTGATTGATTTAAAATCATCTTATAATACTGTATAAATACGTCGGTGTCAAACTAAACGAAATTCATTGTTTATAGATAAACAAAAACCATCTTAAAAGGATTTAAACATGTTGTAAAATCATTTTAGAGAATTAAAAAATTATCACGTAGATGAAATCTTGGGAATGTTTATAGAGAATTTAACCTTCTTGTATCGTTATTCAGTCTTGGGAATGTTTATAGAGAATTTAACCTTCTTGTATCGTTATTCAGTCTTGGGAATGTTTATAGAGAATTTAACCTTCTTGTATCGTTATTCAGTCTTGGGAATGTTTATAGATAATTTAACCTTCTTGTATCGTTATTCAGTCTTGGGAATGTTTATAGAGAATTTAACCTTCTTGTATCGTTATTCAGTCTTGGGAATGTTTATAGAGAATTTAACCTTCTTGTATCGTTATTCAGTCTTGAGAATTTTTATAGAGAATTTAACCTTCTTGTATCGTTATTCAGTCTTGGGAATTTTTATAGAGAATTTAACCTTCTTGTATCGTTATTCAGTCTTGGGAATGTTTTTATCTTTAAATCTTAATAATTTAGAACTTTTATGTTTTATTCTTACCTTTTCCATTTTCATCAGCAGAAAACGACTGCCGAAAGTCAACCGGATCATGTTCACCCAAGAAGATGGACTGATGGGATGATGGGCAAGTTAATAGTAGTTGTGGGAAATTACTGGATCATGTTCACCCAAGAAGATGGACTGATGGGATGATGGTCAAGTTAATGGTATTTGTGGGAAATTACTGGATCATGTTCACCCAAGAAGATGGACTGATGGGATGATGGGCAAGTTAATGGTAGTTGTGGGAAATTACTTCATCATCTTTCAATATTATTCTCTTACCCATAATGCTGTTCGCATCTTAGTTTATTTTGATATAAACACCTACTTACAATACATCACTCTCGTCATAGAAATTTACCTTTTTTGGGGGAGGAGGTAAATACAAAAAAATATCAGTCTATGGCTAACTATATTAGCTCTAGAGAAACTGCTAATAATAAAACTATAATTTTTTTTGTTTTTTAATATCGTATCGTTCTTTAAAATTCGCTGCTGTCCAAACTCTATCAACACCTCGCTTTTTAATCACGTAGATAGAAACACTTTTCTACAAACATCTTTGGGTATTTTCAAAAACTTTTCCTAAACTTATGTTTTGTTTGTTTTTAATTATGCACAAAGCTACACAAGGGCTATCTGTGCTCTGCCCACCACGGGTATCGAAACCCGGTTTCTAGCGTTGTAAGTCCGCAGACATACCGCTGTGTCACTGGGGGGGGGGGGCTAAACTTATGAAGCAACCTACAATTTTAAGCCACGAAACCTTATACTCAACTATAAAATGTAGACCAGATTATTAAATAACATATTTATAAAGATGATTTTCAAAAAAAACAAACATTTGCTTAAAGTGTTACACACACTCGCAGTCTCCTGAAACGACAGATGAAGAAAACAGATTCTCTGCTAACCCTGATACATCCTATGTTTTCTGAAGTGTGGATGGGTGCCCAAGGCAAGAAGAGGTCAGGCCTCGCTCGTGCCGTGACGACAACAAGACGCAGTTGACGTTCGAGAACGAAACCGGCCATCTGTCATTCCAATCTTTCTCGTCACTTTTTCCTCTTTCACAAATTTATCTTGAAAACAACGTGTTATTTCTCACTAAAAGTTCGATATAAGTTTAAGAAGTTCTCAAGTACAGGAGGCAGAAATAGTCTAAAATTAAAGAACGGGCCTTTTATTCACACCTTCTGTTCTTCTGCATTTACTAAAGCCACGATACTCAAAGCAATTCCTAAGATTGTATTCGTGGCAAATATAAATTGTCCCTAATTTTCAACCACTGGTCAGAGAGAAGGCGGTCAATCAGCAGGACCATACCACCCTAAAAATGAGGGGAATATTTTGTGGTATCTCACGGATTTGAAGCCGGGTTACTATTTTCGTAACCTAGAGTTCTACCACAGAACTAACCCACGCACCAATGTAAGTAAAACCGTTGAACGCTATTTTAACAGCTGCAATGGATAGACACACGTGTTCGCAGAAACGTAAAAGAAACAAAGGGTATAAATAAACATCTGAATCAACCTTTTTAAATATATATATATGTACATCAATAAGCTTTTAGTCACTACGGTTGAAAACGGAATTAATTATAAACTTCCACTAGGTGTCTCTGAGATCCCTGGTAATCCATTATAATAAAAAAATAACTTGGTTTGAATTGCCACTGAAATTATTCTGAAACTGAAGTTGATTGGAACACGTGAAACAACTGTAATAAACTGATATGCAAAAAAAGGAGAAAATAAAACAGTTAAAATTGGGGGCAACATTTTAATTTGGTAAAAGTGAAGCTGAAGTACTTAATATTAGGCCCATTTTAACAAATGAGACAAATTCTGAATTTTGTTGATTTTTTTCTTATTTTCGTGTTCGTTACTAGTTTTAAATATTTGTAACTCTACATAAACAGTTAAATTATTTTTATTACCCCTCACCCTGACTTGTTCTGGCCATCCTCTGACACATTGCATGTCTTCTCGCGGACCATATTTCTCTGATTCCAATTCCAGAATCTCGAACGTGGACTCAGCTTCTGAAAGCCATGCTAGAAATCTGTCCAGGGCTTTGTCCAGTTGTTGTAGAGAGTTGAGGGCTTTTTGTAGAGCTTTACTTCTTGACTGGATACTGATAATTATACAATACCCTCAAACGTTACAACTAAATATCCACAAACGTTAGTGCTTAATAAACTCTAATGATGCTACTTAATACCCTCAAACTTTAATGTTTGATATTCTCAACTGATATTATTTAATACCCTCAAACGTTACAACTAAATATCCACAAACGTTAGTGCTTAATAAACTCTAATGATGCTACTTAATACCCTCAAACTTTAATGTTTGATATTCTCAACTGATATTATTTAATACCCTCAAACGTTACAACTAAATATCCACAAACGTCCGAGTACGCTAACCACTAGGCTATACTTGACCCGATTTGAAACAAATTCCAAATTCTAATAGGTATCCTTTTTTTTTGTTAATTGACTGTTTGGTAATGAATAATTATAGGAGATTCAATACTTCATATACGTCATCATACTAACCGTGAAGATAGTTCGGCGTATCTCTGGTAAATTAGGTCAGTCATATCCCGAAGCCGTAACGTTTCGTCGTGAGAAATTTCACTGGTCAACTTGTCAACCAATCGGCTTAGACTTTCTAACGCTGGCTTCCATTGGTGGAGTTCATTCTGAAGAACCTATCATTGTGATAACCATTATTTTCCTTACATTTGAGTTTTAAATGTATTTCAGATTATCTCAACACTTTCATAAAATACCATATAGCTTTGTTAGAACACTTAGCGTTATTAGAACACTTAGCTTTGTTAGGTCACTTAGCTTTGTTAGAACACATAGCTTTGTTAGAACACATAGCTTTATTAGAACACTTAGCTTTGTTAAACACTTAGCTTTATTATGACACATAGCTTTATTAGAACTCTTCCTGCTGATAAAATCTAATCAAATACACATCATCTGTGAGAAAAAGGTGCGACAAAAAAAAAGAAAAAAGAATTGAGTGTGTGACTTAAAGGAATAAAATCAAAATTGGCGACCAAACTGGTAAACTACACTTATAGCATTGATAAGAATTTTACAGCAAATATTCATTCAAT